>NC_090747.1:22445746-22465746 GCF_036898095.1 Palaemon carinicauda
GACGAGTACTTTGTTCTTGTGATCGCTCTAGTGATACAGCCCATGAGCAACTCATACATTGTTGGTCTGTCAATATGCTGAATTGTTAGATTTTGTGGAAATATGCACTGTGATGGAAATCTAATCTCATCATTAGACTTACAACACGTCACTCATCAGACTCAGCGCATGTCACCTATAAGAGAGTTCAGTGTTCCAGCACAAAATTTATGACAGTCATAGTACCCTTAACAAGGTCATTAATATCAATGTATAGAACACACACATCTACATATTTTTCATACAAGTTGTGTGTATGTGTGTGTATGTCTTTCTTTGATGGTTTGTATTAGCAAATGACTTTATTTTACTATTTTCTTTTTCATTTATAAATCTCTAAGAAGACAAAAGATACCACTATTTCAAAATCTACTGCGAAATATATATTTTTTACAGTTAATGTAAAAAGTCCAGTAATCACATTAGAAGGTAAATATTTTATATAAAAGATAATAATTAAAAGATTTGTGTAATAATTTTTATCACCGGAATTAATATATTAGACCCTCTTTCTCTCTTTTTGTCTATATATATATATATATATATATATATATATATATATATATATATATATATATGTACAGATATATGTACAGATATATATACAGATATATATATATATATATATATATATATATATATATATATATATATATATATATAAACATATATATATATATATATATATATATATATATATATATATATATATATATACATATATATATATATATATATATATATATATATATATATATATATATATATATATATATATATATATGCAAAAGTACCTGATCCCTTATAGAACAAAGACCTCATAAATATGCTTCAAATTACGTCCGTTCATGGTCTTCCAGGCCCAGTCCATACATGTAAACTTTCTAGTTATTAATTTCCATCTATTAACTGTCCTTCATATTACGTTTTGCTCATGTCCATTTCTTTTTCTTACATATTGTTAGAATATCCTCTACTTTAGTTTGCTCTGGTATTCATGTTGCTTTTTTTTCTTTTGGTAGCTAGTAGGTTGGCCAGGGCACCAGCCAAACGTTGAGATACTACCGCTAGAGAGTTATGGAGTCCTTTGACTGGCCAGACAGTACTACATTGGATCCATCTCTCCGGTTACGCTTCTTTCGCTTTGCCTACATATACACCAAATAGTCTGGCATATTCTTTACAGATTCTCCTCTGTTCTGATACACCTGACGACACTGACATTACCAAACAATTCTTCTTCACCCAAGGGATTCACTACTGCACTGTAATTGTTCAGAGGCTACTTTCCTCTTGGTAAGGGTAGAAGAGACTCTAAGGTTTGGTGACCAGCTCTTCTAAGAGAAGGACACTCCAAAATCAATCCATTGATCTCTAATCTTTTGTAGTGCCATAGCCTCTGTATCATGGTCTTCCACTGTCTTGGGTTAGAGTTCTCTTGCTTGAGGGTACACTCAGGCACACTATTCTATCTAATTTCTCTTCCTATTGCTTTATTGAAGTTTATATAGTTTATATAGGAAATATCTATTTTGATGTTACTGGTTTTAGATATTTTATTTTTCCTCAGTAGGCTATTTTCCCTATTGGGGCCCCTAGGCTTATAGTGTCTTGTTTTTCTATGTAGGGTTGTAGCTTAGCAAATAATAATAATAATCTGTCTCTTAGTGTTTTTCAAATCATTATTCTTCCCATATTTCTTTGAATTGCAACTAGCTTATGTTCAAAGGCTAAAATAATGCTCCAAGTATCTGTCACATGAGTTAGCCTTAGTAGAACTATCTCATTAAATACATAAATTTTTGGATTTATTTCTATTTCATTCTAAACTCGAATTAGATATTTAATTTGAATTTTTTCACTTTTCACAAATAGCGATTACCTTCATAAAAATTCCTAGAACTAACGTACTCTCTCTCTCTCTCTCTCTCTCTCTCTCTCTCTCTCTCTCTCTCTCTCTCTCTGTATATATATATATATATATATATATATATATATATATATATATATATATATATATATATATATATATATATATACTAAACTTGCAAGATATCCGTAAATGCAATCAGACCAACCTTGAGGAAACATTATATAGGAAAAGAAAAATAGCACAAGGGATATAAAATTTTTAGTGAGAGAGAATCCTTTCACAATGTAATTGTAAGAAGTCAATAAATGTTAATCAAAAATAACTTTTCTATTCAAGTAATATATAACACTAATAAGGAATTTCTATATAAAACGGTCGTTAATTGGTTGTTTCATCCTAAGAAGGAAAAGCAAAAAAACATAATTTCAAAGACATATATGTACTAAGTAAAAGGTTGAAGAGAATATACCGAAAACGAACATATCAAACCACATCAAACATGCTGATATAGAAGATGATGTGAACATAAGGATTTATTAAATGAATAACAAGCTATAAATATTTCTATATTAAAAAGAAAGTTTTCATCAGACTCATAGGGAAGTTTCCGATAGCCATCATGTTGTGCACTCTTATACGTGTAAACCGAAAACGAATATATCAAACCACATCAAACATGCTGATATAGAAGATGATGTAAACATAAGGATTTATTAAATGAATAACAAGCTAGAAATATTTCTATATTAAAAAGAAAGTTTTCAACAGACTCATAGGGAAGTTTCCGATAGCCATCCTGTTGTGCACTCTTATATGTGTAATCGAGAAAAATCAAATACTTACGGAACAGACGAAAGTTTTATGTAAAGGTCTTCCAGTTGAATATCGTAGAATGACTAAAGCTATGTAGAAAAAGGTTGTTACAGGCTTTTAATAAGTGTTAAACACTGACTTTTGTGTTTTTTTTTATGCAATTGTAAGTTTGACTAATATGTATTTTATGAATTATTTATTGCTGATTTTGTATATATACTGAATAATTAATTCTAACCATGAACCTATGAATATATAAAATGCGGAAAACTATGTATTATCATGTGAGGATATTAAGATTATGTGTACGTAGAACACACTTCTCGTATTTTCTTAAATGCGAACTTTGTTGTTTATCCAATTAGCATTTTTAATCACGACTTATGATAACAACTTTTTTCTTGTTGACGTAGGTAGCATTTTATGTTGGCCGCTGTGTCATTTATGAATTGTTTTATAATTATTTTTAACGTGTATCTCTTCGAAGAAGAATTATTTGAAATTTATGTTTGTTATGATTATGGACGGAGTACAGTCCGAAAACTTGCCATGATGAATAGAAAAATAAAGCAATAACTTTAATATGGCCTGTTGAGATACTACTGCGAGAGAGTTAGGAGGTCCTTTGACTGGCCAGAAAGTACTACATTGGATCCTTCTCTCTGGTTACGGTTCTTTCCCTTTGCCTACACAGACACCGAATAGTCTGGCCTATTACTTACAGATTCTCCTCTGTCCTCTTACACCTGACGACACTGACATAACTAAACAATTCTTCTTCACCCGAGGGGTTAACTACGGCAATTTAATTGCTCAGTGGCTACTTTCCTCTTGGTAAGGGTAGAAGAGACTCTTTAGCTATGGTAAGCAGCTCTTCTAGGAGAGGGACACTCCAAAATCAAACCATTGTTCTCTAGTCTTGGGTAGTGCTATAGCCTCTGTACCATGGTCTTCCACTGTCTTGTGTTAGAGTTCTCTTGCTTGAGGGTACACTCGGGCACACTGTTCTATCTAGTTTCTCTTCCTCTTGTTTTGTTGAAGTTTTTATTGTTTATATAGGAAATATTTATTTTAATGTTGTTACTATTCTTAAAATATTTAATTTTTCCTTATTTCCTTTCCTCACTGGGTTATTTTCCCTGTTGGGGCCCCTGGCCTTATAGCATCCTGCTTTTCCAACTAGGGTTGTAGCTTAGCATTTCATAGTAATAGTAATAGTAATAGTTAAGAACTTCGAGAGTACCTGCAGGCAACTAGAATTGAGCAAAATGAAGATTAGTCCAAGTATGTAGCCATATTTCGTTCAACGAATCCTACAAGTTTAATGTATATATATATATATATATATATATATATATATATATATATATATATATATGTATATATATATATATATATATATATATATATATATAAATACATATATATATATATATATATATATATATATATAAATATATATATATATATATATATATATATATATATATATATATATATATATATATATATATATACCTATATTTATATATATATACATATATATATATATATATATATATATATATATATATATATTTGTTTATATATATATGAAAATATATACATATACATATCTATCTCTCTCTCTCTCTCTCTCTCTCTCTCTCTCTCTCTCTCTCTCTCTCTCTCTCTCTCTCTCTATATATATATATATATATATATATATATATATATATATATATATATATATATATATATACATATTTCTATCTCATACTGTGATTGAACCTGAGCCCCTCTAAATGAAAGGCAATCCTCGTCACTCAATTCCTCTCTCATTTCCTCAGCCTGGATTTGGATGTTTAGTCAACGCGGACTCGTACTCCTGAACATCTCTTCAACCTGCCCGCAAACACCTTCCTCTCCCCAACAGCGTACCAATGGTTTCCTATGCCCACCTTCACATGTAGTTCCCTGAAATTTTTCTGTCCATAACTTTGTTAAACGCCCATGTTTCCAGCCAATCACGGTGTTTATTACCAAATTAAAACAATGAAGAATCCAGTGTTCGCCAGATTCCGGCCTCTGGCACCTGATTGTTTGGCAGCCATTAATCAAACGTTCGCCAGAAAGGAAGAATTGGTCATTTGCCAGAAGACCTCAAGCCAATGGTTATCTGCGTAATTATAGGGATTATAGGCTCCTGAACATATAAATAGAACCAGGTCATTAACCCCTCTTAAAGATCGCAGAAGTGACTTCCTACTTTCACAGAGCGAAAGTTTTTTTCATGCTCAACTTCCTTATGGGTTATTATCAGATGGACATGAACTCAAAAGACATCCCAAAGACTGCTATGAACACCCACTTTGTTACATACAACTTCAGTAACTCCAGGTTTTGCCTTCATAAAGCTGTGGCCTCCTTAATGCCTCATGAATGGAAACTTGGGGGACCTCCCCTTCTGTGTATGTTAGGTGGATGTCATACATGTGTTCTCCTAAACAAAAGAGTATCACCTCCCTCACCTATGCATCTTTCTCGACCGCCTACAACAGAACAGCCTTGTTTTCTAGTACAAGAAGTGTATCCTTAGCGCAGCAAAATACCTTTTTTTAGGGCATGACATCACTCCTGAAGGAGTCCACCACCTCCCAGTGAAGGTAGCAGCCATTCAGAACATCCACAATCCCTTGACCGCCAAAACATCGGAAGAATTCTTAGGTATGATCAACTATTGTCACTGTTTCCTGAGAGCTATCACGCCACTCTTGCATCCCCATATGTCTCCCTTAAGGGAAAGCTAGAAGACGTACAATGGAGTCTCTTTCAAGCAATAGCCTTCTGCAATGCAAATGATACCCTGCCAACCGCTACTGCTCTCACTTTTCCCGTGCCTCATTCCGCTCTCCTTCTCTCCACCAATGCCAGCAACGTTGCTATTGGTGCAGTATTCGACCAGGTGGTCAACTCCCCCCCCCCTACCCCAAATTGGTGTTCTTCCCTAGAATACTGTCCAAGACGGAATCTGGCTGCTCTAACTTCAACTTTAATTTGCTGGTGGTGTATAAGGCTGTCTGTCACTTTCTACAATATCTTAAAAGGTACGCCCTTAAGCATTTGAATGAACCACGTACCTTGGGTGTACGCCTTCACCCGACAGTCCAATGCCTGGACCCCAGTCAACTGCGCCATCTCTCCGACGTGGCTGAATTCAGTTATACTCCTAAACACGTACCTGGGAAAATGAATCCCGTTGCAGATGCCCCATGAAGAAACACATTGGCTGCTATTCTCTTGGGGTTTGATTTCAACACATTGGCAAAAGTATAAATAAAAGATCCAGAGTACCAAGCAATTCCTATCTAGTGAAATGTCCTCTTTGACGATTTCAATAACATCCTCGTCTGTGACATCAGTACTGTTAGTCCTCGACCGTGGATACCTGCTCTAATGTGCTGACAGGTATTTAATTTCATTCACTGCCATTCACTTCCCTCTTGCCAATCTACTTCACAGCTACTGAAGACGACGTTCATATGGCAGTGCTTTACTAATGATGCTAAGAACTAATTCCGATCCTTTACTTACTGCGAATCTTTGAGAGTACATCAACACACAGAATCAAAAGTAGGCATCTTTCCTTAACCTCAGTGTTGTTTTGCCCACATTTGCATCTATGTAGTAGGTCACTTAACTACATCACAAGGATATCGTTACCTGTTTAGCGTCATCAACCCCTTCTCTCATTGGCCTCATGCCATTCCCTTGGATAATGTCTGTATTATGTATATCTGCCTTACTCTCAGTGTTCGCCAGCAGATTCGGTATCCCTGAGCATATTACTTCTTATTCGGGTACAACTTTCACCTCTCAACTTTAAATATCATTAGCAAATATCCAGGAAATCCCACTTTACATTCAAATAAGACATATATTTTAATATATCGATGTCTGGATTCTCTTAATGATTCTGATTCTAAGTACAAAAAAAAACCTGAATTTGACAGCGATGATTACAGATTATTTATCATTGACATATATCATTCTTCGTGGCTAAGTGCCTATGGCATTGCCATACAGGTTCCCTGGACTAGGAATCAATTCCTGTCCGGTAAGAAGCTGTTATCTTCGAGTGGTTTCGCCCTGGGACAATGATCATAAGGATGATGAAAGAATCCACACATTAATGTTTTTAGATATATGGCTTATTTTAATATGAAAAACATGTCTAAATGTACAAAATTTATCATTAATTGGATGCCAAATACAAACCTACCAATTAACTACGATGGTGAAGATGGGTTGATTTTAATTCTTAGTACAACAAACTTTAATTCGACAGATATAAGTACTGAAGAATTGTAATTGACTTCTTTCTTTTTTTCGTGGCTTAGTGCCTATGTCAACGTCATACATGTTTCCTGAACCAGGGTTTCATTCATGGCTGGTCAAAAGCTATTGTCTTTGAATGGTTCTGCATTGGGGCTCTGATCCTAATGTCGATAAGATAATCCAGACGTTAATGCATTAAAATATATGGCTTATATGAATAAGAATAGCGCGTCTTCATATGTAAAAATTTCTATTATTCTAATGACAAGTACAAACATACCAATTAGGTGGGATGGTCAAGAAGGATTGATTTAAATTCTCCGTACAAAAAACCTGAATTCGACAGATATGAGTGCAAAATAATTGCCATTGACTTTTATCTTTCTTTGCGCTAAGTGCCTATGTTACTGTCATAAAGGTTACCTGGACCAGGGTTCGATTCCCAGCTGGTCAGAAGCTATTTTCTTTGAGTGGTTCCAGCTTGGGGCTCTGATCCTCAGGTTGATAATAGAATCCAGACATTAATGTATTGAACTATATGGATAATTTGAATATGAAAAACATGTCTAAATGTACAAGTTTTAGCATTAATCGAATACCAAGTACAATGGTGAAAATGGGGTGATTTTATTTCTAAGTTAAAAATAACCCATGTTCGAGAAGTATAAGTACAAAAGAAATTTCACTGACTTTTATAGTTTATCGTGGATAGGTCCTATGTTACTGTATTACAGGTTTCAGGGACCAGGGTTTGATTCAAGGCCGGTCAAAAGCTATTGTCTTCGAGTGGTTCAGCCTTAGGGCTCTGATCCCGAGGTTAATAAGAGAATCCAGACATTATTGTATTAGAATATATCGATTATTTAACTATGGAAAAACACGTCTAAATATGCAAATCTTATCATTATTCGAATGCCAAGTACATACAAACTAATTAGCTAAGATGGTAAAGATGGATTGATTTCAATTCTAAGTACAAAAACCTTAATAAGACCGGTATGAGTGTAAAAGAAATGTCATTGACTGTTATCTTTCTTCGTGGCTAAGTGCCTATATCATTATCATACAGGTTTCCTGAAGCAGGGGTCAATTTCCGGCAGAACAGAAGATATTGTCTTTTGGTGGATCCGACTTGTGGTTATGATCCCGAGGTTAATGATAGGATCCCATTTATCTTATTATTAAAATATATTGTTTATTTCATTATGAAAAACCTGTTTAAACAGACAATGTTATATATATATATATATATATATATATATATATATATATATATATATATATATATATATATACACACGCACACACACATATTTATATATATATATATATATATATATATATATATATATATATATATATATACTGTATATATATATATATATATATATATATATATATATATATATATATATATATATATATATATATATTCACACACACACACACACACAAACACACATATATATATATATATATATATATATATATATATATATATATATATATATATATATATATATATTCCGGTAGGATAACTAGAAATTCTAGGATCTATGCTCTCCAAAAAATGGTCTTTTGAATTAGTCTTTAGTGAAAGGTTGGATAAAGCAAATTCGACTATGTCCAGATTCAGTAAAATTTAGGAATCAAATCGCCTGAATTTACATATGAAAATTAGAATATATGTCAGTTTAGAGAAATCGGTCTTTTTCTATGGACATGAGTCATGGTATTTCAATGAAACAATCTCTATTAGATTTAGTAGGTTTGTGAACAAACCCCCCAGATGGATATTGGGATGTAAATGGCAGGACAGGATTAGAAATTAAACGATAAGAGAGATTACTCGAGTGCCATAGGTGGATGAGGTAATGATGAAGGGTAGATGGAGATTGTTCTGACATGCTCTTCATACTTCCCAAGAGAGATTATTTCACCAAACGTTCAGCTGAGCTCTACAAGGCACTAGAAGCGTTGGATGACCCAGACCTACATTGCTGAGGAATATGACTCACGAAGTAGGAGATGATGAAATGAGGAGTATTGAATAAAAAGTTCAAGATAAAGATGACTGGTGAAATGTAACCAAGGCCCTTTGCGTCAATATATATATATAAATATATATATATATATATATATATATATATATATATATATATATATATATATATAAATTTGTATATATGTATATATATATATATATATATATATATATATATATATATATATATACACACACACACACACACACACACATATATATATATATATATATATATATATATATATATATATATATATATATATATATATATATGTATATATATATATATATATATATATATATATATATATATATATATATATATATATATATATATGTATATATATTGGTGTTACAAATATATAGCACCATAGAACTTTATATATATTGTTTTGAAAATTAACTATTTAAGCAGGATGCATAAGTAGCTGCTTATGAACCCGAGTATCGTTCGACCTCTATTGATAAATATAAAATCCTATTTGATATCGATCATGTTGAAAATTTCAATATTTTTATTCATATTAACAGGACAATTCTAGTGTTTCATTTATTCATAATGCTGATAGTAATCACCAAAACATTGTTTTTAATCTTGTTCAATAAAATAGAATATTCCAATGAAGAGAATCTACAATTCGTGTCTAAATAAGTACTAATGGTTTTTTTTTCATATTTCATCTAATAGTATTATTGTAACCTTAATAAGATTAGTTTTATAGTTAACGAAATGAATTATAAACTGAATAATATCAAACCAGTACGGCATATAAAAGATGATGATATGATAAAATCTATTAGAAATAGATTATGTTGAACGATAGGATATTGGTATGTTTTTTGCCTTCTAAATATTAAGGCCTCTTGTGAATTTCAAATAATACATTCTTGCCCCAAATCTGTTTTGATAAATCGAAGTCCCAGTGCTGACAGTAAGTGACATATAAGCCTCGTACTATATAACTTAGCCATTTATGGTAATAACAGTTGTATGATATTTCTCATCCCTGAATTTAAGAATCATTCTAAAAGGGACAGGGAGAGCTATTCGGATGAATTTGCGAAGAGGCATAAAAGGGAGAAAATTACTGTTCCAGAAATTATTGGATTAACGGAATAAATTCCCATTTGTTAAAGCGTCTATAACATGAAAGTTTACTTCATTGAATTTCAATCAATAATATCCGAAAACTCACGCTTCATAAAGGGTCCAATGTTGAAGATCACGGACATTGATAAATCTATTTCTCACGAAAGGAAAATTATTCACCGGCGTCAAAAAAGATTATCACGCAATCTGATCAATTCGATGCTGATATCTCAGGAGGTAGCACACCTGGATAAGTATGCAAAGTCATATCCCCCATTTATTTGATGTAACCAGGAGGGCAGATGGAAGAGATCAATGTCTGCAAAAAATCATCAAAAACTCGGGTTGATACTGATTCGCTTAATCAGACGTTTAAACGTATCTTTTATTATATTTGAGAACTGTGAATTCCTACTCACCAAGTGACCGTAACTAATAAGATTTATGTCATAGAAATTGATTGTTAGTACATACGGGTATTTGCTGAAAGAGGAAATACAAAACATGATGTGTGAAATAAAATTGTATATACTTTACAAGTTTAGGCATCTTATTTTTAATATCTAATTCCTTAAATAATAATCCATGTAATTCTCCTTTGGATACATGATGATAAAACTGATTGAAATTTTCCGGAATAAACATCCTAGGAGAATAGGCTGGACCAAACAATGTATCTTTGTACATAAAGAATGTTTATCATAAGTTAGTTTAAATTATGTTCCAAGTATTATGATAACAGGAATATTTTTTTTTAATAGAAATATCAATAAAATTATATATAAAAAAAAAACAATGTGCCCGCACATTTTTTAGTCATTGAAGAAGTATCTAACTAAAATAACCTACAAATATTACAGATCCAAACATTCAATCTATTCCAGGTGTTAATATTACACGCATTGAAGTCATCACTACATGGAAAATGAACTTAACACTTTAAAAAAACAAATGTCATCTGCTTAAAATAGTTTTTTTTTTAGGTAAAGAAAAATATACTTACCTCGAAAACTGAATATTTTATTCATATAATAAACTTTTAACTTTACAGGAGTAAATTTCAAATGCCACTAGTTTTACCTGAATATATGGGAAGACTTATCAAAGAATCCTTCATGTTTTTTTTTCGTTAAATATGCTAATATCTTTTGTTTTGAAGTTTGAATTAGTTCCGAACTTTAAGAAACTCAGAAATTCTCGCAAGTTTTCAGTTTCTAGAGTTGATTTTCTTTTGTCTGACCTGAAGCTTTCTAAAAAACACCATATGTGCTTTTTCAAATTAATTCTGTCTCTTGATAAACCATTTTTAATGCCCAATATCCTGATATCAAGATATTTTTCCCATATATTTTTTTTTTTTTATTTAAACAACAATAATATATTCCAGAAATAATTTTTCCTTTAAATCTTTTAAGTATCCAACTTCAATTAATAAATCATATCTGCCAAATAATTATACCATTAACTGTTTTTTACCCTTTTTACGTCAAAATTAATCACCTGTTTTATGGATATTATGATCATGGTTTCGATGCAATAAAAAGTTTAACAAAGGGACCTAAAGAGGAAGTTATCTAAATCCTTTGGTACCATGAACATCAAAGTTCATACACATGATTATCATGAAAGATGTAATAATTTTCCTGTACGGAAATTACCTGCCGATAGACTAACTATATTTCACATGTAAACCACAAAAAAAAACACCATTTAATATCAAACAAAATTATCCAGTATAGTATTTTATTAATCATAATGCATTAACAATTAGAAGCATAACCACGAAGGTTTAATATTAATTAACCCATTCAAGAGGTCATCTTCAAAACACTGCCCAATACAGTGGGGACGTTGATCATGTATTAATTTCTCTCTGCAATAGTAATTTTTGTGGAATTGACTGTTGATGACCTGGCCTGTAATTGATTTTTTTTCTGGACTGCTCTTTTGGACTGCACAACTTTTGATGACCTGGCCTGTTTATCAAAATTGAGTACGATAATGATGTTGATGATCTTGACCCCCGGGACCCAAGGAGTTAAACCCATTATGACAAATTAAGAGACTCTCCTGTTCATCATATTGTGGTGTTGTGCCAATAAAGACAGTTGGCAAAGTGAAAGATTATTCAAGTGTTTTTCTTTCCCTTGCGAAAGTGTTAGTGAACTCGCAGTATATATATATATATATATATATATATATATATATATATATATATATATATATATATATATATATATATGTATATATATACACACACACACACACATATATATATATATATATATATATATATATATATACACACATATATATATATATATATATATATATATATATATATATATATATATATATGTATATATATATATATATATATATATATATATATATATCTATATATATATATATATATATATATATATATATATATATATATATATATAAATATATATATATATATATATATATATATATATATATATATATATATATATATATATTTATATATATATATATATATAGATAGATATATATATATATATATATATATATATATATATATATATATGTGTGTGTGTATGTGTGTGTGTATGTTTTGATGTTTGGGTTGTGGTTAATTTTAAGTTTTGTTAGGGGTTTTTGTTGATTTAATTGAAGCGTTTTATGGTTAATATCTATTTTGTGTTAAGTGTATGATTAGTGATAAGTGTGTTTTTTTCTTTTGTTTCTTAGGTTTAAGAAATATAGTGTTAAGGTTATGTTTTGCTTTAATATTCCGTCTGTCCAAGAGTCCGGTTGATAACGTAAGGGGAATGTTTATGCAGAGGAGACATTTGTCAGTTAGTGTGATCAAGTGTGTAGAGGTTGTTCTTGCGACATTCTACCACAATGTTTTGGCGCCCGAACAGGAACTGCTATGGTGGGATTGATAGCTGGACTCTCAGACAAAAGGACTGATAGGATTAGGAATTAGATTTAAGACCGAAAAAATAAAAAATGGAAGTACAACTAAAGGTATCAAGGGAGGAATTGCGGTTGAGTAAGGAGCTTAAGGAGAAGTTGTTGCATAAGAATAAGGGGTTAAGGTGTGAGAATGAGGAGATGCCAAAGGAACAGAAAGTACTTAAGGGAACTGTAGAGAGAGTGGAAGAGGGTGTTGAGATAAGTATGCGTGAGAATAAGGAACTAATGGAAGCTATGATGGGGCAGGTAATGGAAATGATGAAAAAGTTCATGGGTGAACGTGCAGTCGGAGGAGTGTACTACTGTATACTTCGAGTAATGGGGTGATAGTGGAAGAGGAGGCTAAGGTAAATGATAATGGGAAAGGAAGTGATAGTGATAATAATAGTAGTGATGGTGAAATTGAAGATAAGGGAAATAGGCATAGTAAGGATGAACAGAAATGTGATAGGAGGAATGAGAAGAAAGGTAAAAGTGATGTGAAGAAAGAGAAGAAAAAATGTTTGGATGAGAGCAATGATGATCGTGAATGGGGGAAAGTATTGAGCAAGAAAAGGGCTAGGAAGAGTATGATTAAGGATAGGAGTATGAGTGTGGAATTAGATTCCTTATATTCCAGCGAGGAAGTAGGAAACAAGAAGGAAGGCAGCAGTGATGATAGCAGTGAAAAATGAACGTGGTTTGTAAGGGTCAATGAGCGTAGTAGTAGGAATATATACGAGTTTTTCAAGGAGTATGAGAGGTATTGTCGGGATAAATATGGTGGTATTGAGAGAGTTTGGGCTAGGGAGTTAGGAGAATATTTGACTGGGTATTTGTTGACGATATATGGTGTGATAATGAGTGTGGGGGATGTAGAATATGATAGTGTGAAAGGTAGGATAATTGAACAGGTAAAACGTATGAAAGGTAGTGTTAGGTATAAGCGTAAGAAGGATTTTGATGAGGCACGGATGAATGTAGGAGAAGCAATATCGATGTATGTATATATGTTTGAAACGTTAGCACGTAATAAGTATTGGGATAAAGGCATAAATGAGAACAAGGAATTAATGAAGAAGTTTTTAGCTACTGTACCTGAGAATGTTGCTGAGTTTATTCATTTGAAACGGAGGGAGAAAATGAGGTGGACGGAATAAAGACCGACATCGGATGATATTTTAGAGATAGTTGAGGATTACGAGTTGGATAGGTATATGAAAGAAAGCAAATCTGTGAGTGTAAAAACTGGTATGGAGGAAAGTGTGCCGGAATTTTTTAGTTTTAGAGGTGCTGTTATGAGAGGTTCGATGTGGGTAGCTGATAGTGTAATAGATAGGTGTGTTAGGGCGAGTAATGTGGGAATACCTGTAAGGACAAATAAAGGGTTTAGGCAAGGGAATCAGGTTTGGAAGGATAGGAGTGCTAGTGCGTAAGAGAAGTGTTATATATGTGTGAAAGTAGGACATGAGAAGAATAAATGTAGTTGGGCTCTAGGTGATTGTTTTGGATGTGGTGAGGTAGGGCATAGAATTAGAGAGTGCAAGAAAGAGAAAGGGGTAAAATGTTATCGGTGTGGTATGACTGGGTACACAGCGAGTGGATGTCGTAGTAATCGTATGAATGGGTTTGTGGTAATTGTGGTAAAGATGGTCATTATGCTAGAATGTGCAAAGAGCCACGGGGTAATTGTACTGAATGTGGTGTAGATGGGCAGGTAGCTAGAGTAAATAGGAAGAAGGGATAAAGTCAGCCAGGATGTTTGGGAAACTAGAGTGTAAGAGAGTTCATCTGGGTGAGTCTTCTTGTGTGTGTGGAAGGAATAAGATCAATGTTTGTGAAAATGGGATGAGTAGTTGGTTGGAGATGAGTAAGTATGAATCTAGTATACATGAGAAGTTAGGGCTGGAAAATAAGAAATTATTCTTAGTTGAATATAAGGAAAAGGAGCATTTGAAAAGTTTTAGTGAGGATAAAGTGCAGGGGAAAGTTATAGGCATAGGTAGGAAACAGAATAGGCATTACAAGGGTGTAAATGTACAAGTGAGTATGGAAGATACATGTATTAATACAGATGAATCATGGCTGAGTATGAATGATACCTATAATGTTTGTAGCTTTTCCTTAGATGATGTAAAAGAAAGCATTACGAATGAGAGACTGAGAGATAGGAGAATGATAAGTAGTATGGATGAATCTTTTATTAAAGTAGAAAATGGTTTGGATGAAATGGATGAATTGTTAACTGAAATAAGTGAGAATTTAGGGCCAGGCGAGAAAAAAGGTATATGGGATTGTATGTGATATATTAGATGATAGGAATTTAGATAGGAAGTGTTAATGTAGTGAATGATTGTGATAAGGAAGAAGTGAATGAAAGAGTGCATGAAGGCCCAGTTACTCGGAGTAGAGGTCCCATTCCCGACTGCGACTAGGTAATGAAAAAATATAATGTAAGTGGTTGTGTGAAAATGTGAATGGATTTGGCAAAGTAAGGGGGGAGTATTGTGGAGGATCAATTTTTTAATTATTGTATTTTTTATTTTTTGCCAAATACTGAGAGAGAGAGAGAGAGAGAGAGAGAGAGAGAGAGAGAGAGAGAGAGAGAGAGAGAGAGAGAGAGAGTTTGTGTGTATGTCAGCGAGAGATAAAGGTAGTTAGTGTATTGGTTGTTTGTTATGAGAAAGACTGTCGGAATAATTGACTGTTTGCTTACCTTTTAGCTAGGTTAGGACAGTAGTAAATGTTTCGGAGGGAATGCTTTTTCTGATTGATTGTGACTTGAGGCAGTTGTGTGATTTGAATGCTGGAATTATTATTATTTTTCTTTACCAACGTGGAAGTATTTGATTATTTTTTCAGTAAGTACAGCTTCATTTATCTTTGCTAGGAGTGATTCTGAATAATAGAAAGTTTATCATATACCTTTGATTATAGTGCGATAGTTTAGTTAGGTAGGAGTGTTCGTAAGCGGTTTTTTTTTCTTATTTTGCAAACCATAATTCCTCCTCGGATAGACTTACTCCTTTGAGAGAGACTTATTTTGTGGAACTGACTGTTGATCACCTGGCCTGTAATTGATTTTGTTTGGACTGCTCTTTTGGACTGCACAACACTTGATGACCTGGCCTGTTTATCAAGATCGCGTATGATGATGACAATGACGATGACAATCTTGACACCTGTGACCTAAGGAGTTAAGGCCATTATGGCAAATTAAGAGACTCTCCTGTTTATCATATAGTGGTGCTGTGCCAATAAAGACAGTTGGCAAAGTGAAAGATTATTCAAGTGTTTTTTTTTTCTTGCGGAAGTGTTAGTGAACTCGCAGTTTATATATATATATATATATATATATATATATATATATATATATATATATATATATATATATATATATATATATATACGTGTGTGTGTGTGTGTGTTTTGATTTTTGGGTTGCAGCTAATTTTAAGATTTGTTAGGGGTTTTTGTTGATTTAAAATGGGTTTTATTGTTAATTTCCATTTTGTGTTAAGTTTATGATTAGTGATAAGTGTGATTTGTTTTGGTTGTTTTGTTTTAAGAAATATAGTGTTGAGGTTATGTTTTGTTTTAATTTTCCTTGTGGCCAAGAGTCCAGTTGATAATGTAGGGGGAAAGTTTGTGCAGAGGAGACATTTGTCAGTTTTTGTGATTTAGGGTGTGGGGGTTGTTCTTGCGACATCCTACAACAATGCCCACAGAAAAGGCATAGGCACTTAAGAATATATAACTGATGTTCTCACAACAATGAACGACCAAAAAAAAAGCCTTTGTTATTTTTCTTGATCGCACAAAAGCCTTCTAGCTAGCCACCTCCCTAGCAGTTCTCTTCACACAAGTAGAAAAAAAGAGTAACAGAACATCTACTAGCCTAAACTCGGAACTACAGGCAGAACCGAGAACCCAGAGTCACCTTTCCAGGAAAAATCTCCGAATACATCCCCCTTAGAAAAAGGAACGTCAAAACAGGGTATACAAAGTCATTGCCTATTACACCTATTTTAGAGAATATAGCTACTCTAGACTTCCCAAACGGAGTGAAAACCTCCATATATGCCAATGACATATGCATCAGGGGCACATACTAAGCCCTTACCTTAGCAACCTATTTATGGAAAATCTATTCACTCTAGACCTCCCAAACGGAGTAAAAACCTTCAAGTACGCCGATGACACATGATTCAGACCACATGCAAAGACCTTGGCCAAAAAATTAACATCACCAAGACCAAAGCCTTGGCCATCAAATACCCACATGACCCTCAGAATTTCATTTTCATAGGCGAACCCATAGAATGGGTAAATCAATTAATGTATCTAGGAGTAATCATCAGCAAAATTCTGTCACCGGCCAACAATGTAATCCACCTTAGAGAGAAAACAAAAATTTGTCTCTCAGCCATGGAATGAATGGCCTCCCACAAACAAGGAGTATTGAACTACCTCCTAAGACTGTTTTAAGTTCAAGTAATTTGATCTCATATTAACTATGCAGTACTTACGCTCACCCCACTGACTGAAACTCAAAGGCATCCTTAGAAGTGGTACAAAACAATGCCATGAGACTCATCAGCGGCTCTCCAATGTGGACCAGACTCTGCTTATTAAGAGTTGAAACTAATATAATCTTCCTTACATCTAGGATTGACATCAGCCACCGCAGTATCATATTCAAGTGAATATAAGCAGACAGACTTGAAAGAATACTCCCTCTGGCAGGGGAGATTGACCCGCCAAATTCCCATGCAGAGACACTGCTGGACACACTGAGAAGAATGCAAATGTAAAATGAAGCCTACAAGACAAAGGGGTAACAAAAGCATGATGTCTACAGCAATCCTACCCCGTGGTTTCAGGACCCTATCTAATAGAACTTCACCATCCTTCCAGTAGCAAGCAAAGCTCTCTGCACGTCAGAGATACTCAGAGAAGCAGCCAAAAATGTAATTAGTTAGACCTCAGCTCCTAACATTTACCATACTGATGGATCACTTGACTGTGATATTCCTGCAGCAGCAGCTGCAGTCGTTTCTTCGTCAGGCTACGGAGAAAATTGGTGGCTTTCAAACCATGCCTCCACGCAACAAACCTAGCTAGTAGCGATCGCCAAAGCCCTAGAACACTCGGCCAATTTGCACAAATGAAACCCAGTGATACATAGAGATTCGAGAGGAGCCATTCTGGCTCTGAGCAAAAAGGGACCCACTGAAAATACCTACCTTATTAAAGCCTTAAACTCATAAAATCCCAGTGTATAACATATCCCATACTCACTATATATCAAACTCAGTTTTATGTTTTTTATACTTTTTCGGTCTTTCCGCTGGATAACTCCATCTTCAGATCATCAAACATTTCGAGTCCTCTACATCTCCAAGCCTCTTTCATTCATTTTAATCATCAACTTACAGGCCTTTCATATCAATGTCAAAGAAAGAATAAAAAACATTAGTACTTGGGTTACTTTGTTTCATAGACAGAAATGTAATTTCTAATCAAGAATAGAATTTATATGTTCTAATTTCTTCCAGTAATCTAGGTTACAATTGTAGTGATTTGGCCAAATTTCGTATCAAAATTCTATGAAAGATAAACTCCGATTTACCAAGAAAAGATTCAGAGCAATCATGTATTTTCTTTTTTAATATTTCTAAGAGCCACACTTTATTCTCACCAAATATCTTATTTTCTTATCCTATATACAAATACACTTTTGCAAAGCTATCTGACATTGGTATGACATATAATGCATCCCTCATCTATCATATTCTCTTAATTGCTTTTATGATTCACTCATTCATACTCTTCTTAAGTATGTACATCTGAGATATAATTTGAAAGCCCATCAAGCAGTTCCTAAAAGAAATAAAACTTAATAATAGTCTTGTTCCACTAGTGTAACATTTTAATTTTCCAAAAGATAATTTTCTGTGTCGTATATCCCTAACTTCATTCATAACATGACCTGAACCATATTATTTTACATAACAAACATTTTCTCTCGATCTGCATCCGTGCATTATGCTTATCTTTTCCCTGCATTTCATCTCAACTATATAAGTGATGTTCATCTTTACGAGGCCAAGGACCGTGTCTCGATCTCAAGCTGCCATTATCACTCGACCTAGCTATAATTAGGTACAAGAGATATTTGAGTTCAAGAAGAAAGGAATGCCTGTCTACCAACGTAGTCAATAAAAACGTCGTATAAGGAAATAAGTTCATCCGTATAAAACTAACACTTAAAGAAGCGAGAAAAGACACCTTAAAATCTAGGAGAGAGAGAGAGAGAGAGAGAGAGAGAGAGAGAGAGAGAGAGAGAGAGAGAGAGAGAGAGAGAGAGAGAGAGAGAGAGAGAGAGAGAGAGAGAGCGCGTTTTTATGTAGTCCTAAGCACATGCCATAAAATAAAAAGAGAGCATAAACTCATTATTTTTGCCTCGCTTTTTCATGTAAGAGTTTTTCTAGCAAACAAATCCACTAACGGAAGGACCTATTACGTAGCTCTGTTCTTTGTTACTTATCCTTTCCTGCGAATGAATAGTGGCTATCATGCTACACACACTTTTATATTTTTATTGTCCTTTTAAGTAAACTGCCTTGAGGAGAGTTTAGTTAAGAACTAATTGTTGCTCCATTTAGGAGCTCACAATAATGTCTCTGGTGTATTTCCTCCATCTTCAAAAACAAGAAAACGAAATTCTGTTTTATTTAAGAACGTGTGAAGAAAACACACACTCTCTCTCTCTCTCTCTCTCTCTCTCTCTCTCTCTCTCTCTCTCTCTCTCTCTCTCTCTCTCTCAGTCTAAAGGATACGACAAGTATGACCACTATATTTCAATTGGTTAG
>NC_090747.1:22470746-22488246 GCF_036898095.1 Palaemon carinicauda
CCCCAAAGAAAATATTTTGCATATAATAAACCTCCTTCTACAAGCTCTCCTACTTATCGTTTAGTTGCTAACATCATCTTGGCCCGGGGAAACAAATTGGCTCATCTAGGACAAATGGTGGGTCTGGCACTGACAAAGTAAATGCTGAAACAGACAACACACTCTAATTTTCTCTGTAGAGAAAAAGTTTAGTTAGAGAAAAGAATACTTTTATTCCTTAACCTATTTTCCTTTTATTTACTGTAACATTATATAGGCGTGGTGAGGAATAAGTCTTGGTTCACATAAGAAAAAATAAGGCAATAAACCATCAAATCAAAATTTTAGCCTATGGTATAAGGATAATAAAACGGGAGAAATGAGGGACGGTAATGTCTAAGGTAAAAAGAAAAAAAATCCGAAAGGGTGAAGGTCTTGAAATAGCTACACTCCTTTTGAAGCTTGAAAGTTGAAGCCAAAAAGATTACTGATTTATGATAGTTTAATTTAATTCGTACTTTCAGACCATGGAAGAAAAAAAGGATATAGCTTAACAGGTAAAGCAGCTGTCAAAAAATAAATATATATATATATATATATATATATATATATATATATATATGTATATATATGTATGTATATATATATATATATATATATATATACATATATATATATATATACATATACATATATATATATATATATATATATATATATATATATATATATTTATAAATATATATATAGATATATATACATATACATATATATATATATATATATATATATATATATATATATATATATATATATATATATACATATACATATATATATATATATATATATATATATATATATATGTATATATATGTATGTATATATATATATATATATATTTATATATATATATATATATATATATATATATATATATATATATATGTATATATATACATATACATATATATATATATATATATATATATATATATATATATTTATAAATATATATATATATAGATATATATACATATACATATATATATATATATATATATATATATATATATTTATATATATATATATAGATATATATACATATATATATATATATTTATATATATATATATATATATATATATATATATATATATATATATATATATATATATACATATACATATATATATATATATATATATATATAGTATATTTATATATATATATATATATATATATATATATATATATATATACTGCATATATATATGTATATATATATATATATATATATATATATATATATATATACTGCATATATATATATATATATATATATATATATATATATATATACTGCATATATTAATATATATATATATATATATATATATACTGCATATATATATATATATATATATATATATATACTGCATATATATATATATATATATATATATATATATATACTGCATATATATATACATATATATGTATATATATATATATATATATATATATATATATACATATATATATATATATATATGTATATATATATATATATATACTATATATATATGTATATATATATATATATATATATATATATATATATATATATATATATATATATATATATATATATATATATAAGCAATTCTTACTTCAGAGCCATTTTATGAATTCACAGCTTTTTCAGCCTCATCTGCTGCCTTGTTTAAATATTTTCAACAGTCATTCTTGGTTTCTCTTTTAACCTTGCTATCATTACTAACATTCTAAACATACTCTATTATGTATTTTTTTTGCTTCATCGTAAACTTTCAAAAAAAAAAAATATGTTTTCTTCTTCTTTAAGTATCCGAAGTATCATTTGATAACTATGGCTTTTTCCTTGTTACTGCATGTCCCAAAATGTCACTACCAATTGAGTGATATAATTATGTTCTTGATATTAAAGCATTCCTCGTTAATTTTCTATTCTTCTTCTCTTAAAGACTCGAAGACTGCAAATTGATTACTGCACTCAATTGTAAATGTTTCTATGTGCTCATCATCTAGAAGCTTAATCGTATCAAACTTAGTTAATCTATATGCCTTTTTGTTGGGTGCTTTCAGTTTTAATTTAAAGCTGGTAATGAGGAGTTGGTGAGCACCACCAATATCTGCATCTATACAGACAGCTTCTTACTTTTATCAGAGTCTTCCTTCTATCCTTATATATGGCTATGTGATCTATTTGATTGTTGTAATTGCCATAAGTGAAGTCCAGGTATGTTTACCGATATCCTTGTGTTGGAATAAAGTACCTCCAATGACAAGATTGTTTATAGATCAAAAACTTATAAAATGTGCTCATTTTCTTTTGCATTTTTTTTCCAAGACCCACAATACTTATCAAATTCTCTAAACCTCCAACTTTAGAATTGAGGTCACCAATCACAATTTTTCTATCTCTTTGTCAGATTTCATTTATTACACTCTTCGTTTCTTCATAGTATTCATCTCTCTTTTCTTCAGTGGCATCATTTCCTGGTGCATAGCAAATTCTTAGGTTCATATTGCACTGCTTTGCTTTAAACTTTGTAAGTAACAATCTGCTATTTAGAGCTCTCCATCGGGTTGATACGTTTTCTGTTTTTGGTAGCATCATCATTCTAACCACTTATCTTCCAATTTCATCTGTTCTTATTGAATAGATATAATGTTTTGCCTTAGTCTAAGATTTCCCTATCAATCCCTTTACAACTTGTTTCACTTATGGCCACGATATCAAAAGTATATTTCATAAATTCATTCCCACTTGCTGTAACTTCCCAGTCTGATTCATGGCTCTAACACTCCAATCACCAATCTTAATTTTTTCTTTAGTATATATAAACAGGGATGTTTTTAGTACCCTGCTAGGCCTGGGACAGGAGGCCATACTGCCATTTTCTCATTCCATAGAGTGACTAAATCCATAGATGAGTCATTGGCTACATTCGTCAAAGGATAGCCAGTTCTTTGGGAAGCCCATTGCTTATCTAACTAAGGCAAGTGACCCCTGCTAGTCCATACTAGTTCCAGTAAGATTATCCTCCAGGCATGGAGAAGAGAATACGAAGAGACAGTATATTTATCGCCTTAAACCTAATCAATTACTTATCTGTTAGTCATACAAATACACTGCCATAGAATAAAAAGTATTTTGAAGTTTTTCTGTATGGTGTATTTTTTATTTTCTAGATTGATAAGAGAATATCATATTTGGCCTAATTTGTGGCAGATATTTACACATAAAATTCTTTGGCTTTGGTTTTATGATTTTTTTCGTTATCTTTAAAATATTGTATGACGAGGAGGAGTTCTAGTTTCTTTGACCAAAAATTTTTGAACAATGTAAAAATTATATGGTTAAGAATTGTTATTAATTTATAATAAAGGATTTGGGATGCGAATCCATTATTGGAAAAGAGCTTGAAGGAAACATATTTCCTAATACGAATTTTAAAAAGATGATGTTAGTCTAAATGCTCGGTAGAACGTCATGCTAAATGTGCTTGTCTTGAAATTACCATAGCAATTACTAACAAAACTAACTCGGAGAACTATGTGAAAAGGTTTCCGGTATATACCAGTGTCTATTCCTTTACATGATTTTTTTTTTATTTATATATGTGAAAAGGGTAATTGGTTAGCCTGTTTTTCCTCTATGGTAAATTGGATTTTTTTTAGGCTGCTGTTAATGAGTTGTTAAACGATGTAAACAAACCACCTTAAATACTGTTAATTTTCTCTTGGACCGTAACAAGTTTCCCATTTCTTAGGAACTTTTTCACCTATTTTTAATATCTTTCAACTGTTTGGTTTCTGAAGAGGTAGGTAGATAGATACATATAGATGAATATACATTTATATATATATATATATATATATATATATATATATATATATATATATATATATATATATATATTTATGCATATATGTATATATATGCATATATGTATATATATATATATATATATATATATATATATATATATATATATATATATATATATATATATATATATATATATATATAAATATGGCTTATAACAAACCTATAAAGAACCATAACCCTTCAGCAGTAAAAGTAACTCCCCAAAGAAAATATTTTGCATATAATAAACCTCCTTCTACAAGCTCTCCTACTTATCGTTTAGTTGCTAACATCATCTTGGCCCGGGGAAACAAATTGGCTCATCTAGGACAAATGGTGGGTCTGGCACTGACAAAGTAAATGCTGAAACAGACAACACACTCTAATTTTCTCTGTAGAGAAAAAGTTTAGTTAGAGAAAAGAATACTTTCATTCCTTAACCTATTTTCCTTTTATTTACTGTAACATTATATAGGCGTGGTGAGGAATAAGTCTTGGTTCACATAAGAAAAAATAAGGCAATAAACCATCAAATCAAAATTTTAGCCTATGGTATAAGGATAATAAAACGGGAGAAATGAGGGACGGTAATGTCTAAGGTAAAAAGAAAAAAAATCCGAAAGGGTGAAGGTCTTGAAATAGCTACACTCCTTTTGAAGCTTGAAAGTTGAAGCCAAAAAGATTACTGATTTATGATAGTTTAATTTAATTCGTACTTTCAGACCATGGAAGAAAAAAAGGATATAGCTTAACAGGTAAAGCAGCTGTCAAAAAATAAATATATATATATATATATATATATATATATATATATATATATATATATATATATGTATATATATGTATGTATATATATATATATATATATATATATATATATATATTTATATATATATATATATATATATATATATATATATATATATATACATATACATATATATATATATATATATATATATATATATATATATATATATATATATATATGTATGTATATATATATATATATATATATATATATATATTTATATATATATATATATATATATATATATATATATATATATATATACATATACATATATATATATATATATATATATATATTTATAAATATATATATAGATATATATATACATATATATATATATATATATATATATATATATATACTGCATATATATATATATATATATATATATATATACTGCATATATATATATATATATATATATATATATATATATATATATATATATATATATATATATATATATATACTGCATATATATATACATATATATGTATATATATATATATATATATATATATATATATATACATATATATATATATGTGTATATATATGTATATATATATATATATATATATATATATATATATATATATATATATATAAGCAATTCTTACTTCAGAGCCATTTTATGAATTCACAGCTTTTTCAGCCTCATCTGCTGCCTTGTTTAAATATTTTCAACAGTCATTCTTGGTTTCTCTTTTAACCTTGCTATCATTACTAACATTCTAAACATACTCTATTATGTATTTTTTTTGCTTCATCGTAAACTTTCAAAAAAAAAAAATATGTTTTCTTCTTCTTTAAGTATCCGAAGTATCATTTGATAACTATGGCTTTTTCCTTGTTACTGCATGTCCCAAAATGTCACTACCAATTGAGTGATATAATTATGTTCTTGATATTAAAGCATTCCTCGTTAATTTTCTATTCTTCTTCTCTTAAAGACTCGAAGACTGCAAATTGATTACTGCATTCAATTGTAAATGTTTCTATGTGCTCATCATCTAGAAGCTTAATCGTATCAAACTTAGTTAATCTATATGCCTTTTTGTTGGGTGCTTTCAGTTTTAATTTAAAGCTGGTAATGAGGAGTTGGTGAGCACCACCAATATCTGCATCTATACAGACAGCTTCTTACTTTTATCAGAGTCTTCCTTCTATCCTTATATATGGCTATGTGATCTATTTGATTATTGTAATTGCCATAAGTGAAGTCCAGGTATGTTTACCGATATCCTTGTGTTGGAATAAAGTACCTCCAATGACAAGATTGTTTATAGATCAAAAACTTATAAAATGTGCTCATTTTCTTTTGCATTTTTTTTCCAAGACCCACAATACTTATCAAATTCTCTAAACCTCCAACTTTAGAATTGAGGTCACCAATCACAATTTTTCTATCTCTTTGTCAGATTTCATTTATTACACTCTTCGTTTCTTCATAGTATTCATCTCTCTTTTCTTCAGTGGCATCATTTCCTGGTGCATAGCAAATTCTTAGGTTCATATTGCACTGCTTTGCTTTAAACTTTGTAAGTAACAATCTGCTATTTAGAGCTCTCCATCGGGTTGATACGTTTTCTGTTTTTGGTAGCATCATCATTCTAACCACTTATCTTCCAATTTCATCTGTTCTTATTGAATAGATATAATGTTTTGCCTTAGTCTAAGATTTCCCTATCAATCCCTTTACAACTTGTTTCACTTACGGCCACGATATCAAAAGTATATTTCATAAATTCATTCCCACTTGCTGTAACTTCCCAGTCTGATTCATGGCTCTAACACTCCAATCACCAATCTTAATTTTTTCTTTAGTATATATAAACAGGGATGTTTTTAGTACCCTGCTAGGCCTGGGACAGGAGGCCATACTGCCATTTTCTCATTCCATAGAGTGACTAAATCCATAGATGAATCATTGGCTACATTCGTCAAAGGATAGCCAGTTCTTTGGGAAGCCCATTGCTTATCTAACTAAGGCAAGTGACCCCTGCTAGTCCATACTAGTTCCAGTAAGATTATCCTCCAGGCATGGAGAAGAGAATACGAAGAGACAGTATATTTATCGCCTTAAACCTAATCAATTACTTATCTGTTAGTCATACAAATACACTGCCATAGAATAAAAAGTATTTTGAAGTTTTTCTGTATGGTGTATTTTTTATTTTCTAGATTGATAAGAGAATATCATATTTGGCCTAATTTGTGGCAGGTATTTACACATAAAATTCTTTGGCTTTGGTTTTATGATTTTTTTCTTTATCTTTAAAATATTGTATGACGAGGAGGAGTTCTAGTTTCTTTGACCAAAAATTTTTGAACAATGTAAACATTATATGGTTAAGAATTGTTACTAATTTATAATAAAGGATTTGGGATGCGAATCCATTATTGGAAAAGAGCTTGAAGGAAACATATTTCCTAATACGAATTTTAAAAAGATGATGTTAGTCTAAATGCTCGGTAGAACGTCATGCTAAATGTGCTTGTCTTGAAATTACCATAGCAATTACTAACAAAACTAACTCGGAGAACTATGTGAAAAGGTTTCCGGTATATACCAGTGTCTATGCCTTTACATGATTTTTTTTTATCTATATATGTGAAAAGGGTAATTGGTTAGCCTGTTTTTCCTCTATGGTAAATTGGATTTTTTTTAGGCTGCTGTTAATGAGTTGTTAAACGATGTAAACAAACCACCTTAAATACTGTTAATTTTCTCTTGGACCGTAACAAGTTTCCCATTTCTTAGGAACTTTTTCACCTATTTTTAATATCTTTCAACTGTTTGGTTTCTGAAGAGGTAGGTAGATAGATACATATAGATGAATATACATTTATATATATATATATATATATATATATATATATATCTATTTATGCATATATGTATATATATGCATATATGTATATATATATATATATATATATATATATATATATATATATATATATATATATATATATATATATACAAATATGGTTTATAACAAACCTATAAAGAACCATAACCCTTCAGCAGTAAAAGTAACTCCCCAAAGAAAATATTTTGCATATAATAAACCTCCTTCTACAAGCTCTCCTACTTATCGTTTAGTTGCTAACATCATCTTGGCCCGGGGAAACAAATTGGCTCATCTAGGACAAATGGTGGGTCTGGCACTGACAAAGTAAATGCTGAAACAGACAACACACTCTAATTTTCTCTGTAGAGAAAAAGTTTAGTTAGAGAAAAGAATACTTTCATTCCTTAACCTATTTTCCTTTTATTTACTGTAACATTATATAGGCGTGGTGAGGAATAAGTCTTGGTTCACATAAGAAAAAATAAGGCAATAAACCATCAAATCAAAATTTTAGCCTATGGTATAAGGATAATAAAACGGGAGAAATGAGGGACGGTAATGTCTAAGGTAAAAAGAAAAAAAATCCCAAAGGGTGAAGGTCTTGAAATAGCTACACTCCTTTTGAAGCTTGAAAGTTGAAGCCAAAAAGATTACTGATTTATGATAGTTTAATTTAATTCGTACTTTCAGACCATGGAAGAAAAAAAGGATATAGCTTAACAGGTAAAGCAGCTGTCAATATATATATATATATATATATATATATATATATATATATATATATATATATATATATATATATATATATATATATAAATGTCTATTGTTAAATACAGAGGGATGATCATTAAAAAAGAACGCCAAAAACTATTTAATTTTGCCTATATCTCACCTACACACACACACACACACACACATACACACAGTCACACAAAAGCGTGCGTGCACATATTTTTTTTATTGTGATTGAAGTAAAAATAGATATAGAAATTTAAAGATATGTATTTCTCTTCTGGCTATGGAAATATCTTTTCAAGATTTAAGTATTAAAATTTTTGTTCTTACGAGTAGTACAGGAATGCAGTTGTCAATATACTGTGTTGATATACTATTTGTTACTGAAACTATAAGGCTGAAAACAGTGCAAAAGTTATACACACAAATACAAAGAACTCTCATTTAATAATTATTTAGTCAAAGGTAGATTTTCAATTCCCTGCTCTAACACAATTTAATTTAACTGCCTCTTAAATTAATTTCTGCTGTAGAGCATCAAACTCCGTTTTGATATATGTGTGAATTTCATTTATAGGAAATTACTAATATATTTTTCCGTGCGAGTTAATGCACATGTTTTTATCAAGATATTGTTAACAAATGTTTATCATAATCGAGGATATTTTTTACTCTATGGATTTCTATTAAAAAAAAAAAATTATGCATACGCATATATGATATCGTGATTCTTTAACTTTTTCTGCGAAATATTTTGATTTGGTGAATGAGTCATAATTACATCATCGAAAGTTTTTAGTCATGATATTCCCTTTTGTGTAATGATCTATATTTTCAATAGAGGTTTGCCTTCTGTTGTTAAATCAGATAACTGACGTATTTTCTTTATCCTGATAGACTAAAAGGTCATGGAAAAGGCAGGTGTGCAGGGCAGTAATACTCTATAAAATTCCCGTTTTTTTTTTTTTTACGTCTGAAGCAATATGATAGTGTCACAAAGGCTGGTTTATTCATCGATGGATTATGATAACATGCAGATGCAATGTTGTTCTTTCTCCCTTAATTGTTCATGAATTTTAGCTATCTTTTATCTATAGGAAATTATTTAGACTTCATACCATGATTAACATACAAGTGTTTGTCTTCCTGAGGGTAATATTTTTTTTTCTAATTTTTTGTAATATTGGGGCTGTTGGAATAGCCTACCTTACAATCTTGAAGCAAATTGCAACTTCAAGATGCAAAAAGGCAGTGGAAATTATGCTGCAAAAGATTCATACCTTTATGTGGAGCTATATATGTTCTTGATTGTGGATCGAAGACGTATCTTAGCCTTCATAAGCCAATCAATCCTTCGTGCGATGTGTGCGGTATTAGTAAAGAAAATATATTTTCAAGGCTAATCAGAACATCCGGCGGACGTCCATACTTACAGCTGATTAGGGTTGGATATCATTTTGGGGTAACCATTTCCTATTGAGTGTTATAGAAGGCAATAGATATTTTTTGTTTTATGCTATATTATTCTATAAACATAATTCTACCGCATGGATGTTCAACATGTTCTCAAAATTCACTTGTTTAAGGATAGGCTACCATAGATGAACTCTGAAGCTCATTAATGTATTGACTGCTGTTGAACTAATTATGAAATTTCTCAATCCTTGCCTTACCCTTTTTTAATCATAAAATACTAATAACAATTCTCAACGTTATTAACTTTTCTATTTCAATATACTGATATTCTTCCTTTTTATTGCAAATTGATATAATCTTTTCTACTTCCAGGTAACAATATATTACACATAGCATTAATAGGAAACAAACTCTAATAAGTGTAATCATAAATTAGGTTTTACTTCTCTGTAAGCGTGATGTATTTTTTAAAGAGATCGAACTGTTATTTGGCAAGAAGTTCTAGAGAATAAGCTTCAACCGGATAAAGATTTAACTGATTTCCAAAAACAATTTAAGTAAGCATTTTTTATGGTAATATCGGCTTATAATATCATATGGTCATAAAATATTGGCATTTTCGATCTCCATAAATATTCATACAATACCAATAAATTTCTGTTTTGGGTATCTGAACATACTGTACAGCATGTGCCCTAAATTAAATACACATAAGCAAACTTTAATACACATTTAAACATTGGACGACCAAAAATAGTTATACATATATGTGTGCACATATAAAGCACGCTAACACACGCATATATATATATATATATATATATATATATATATATACATATATATATATCTATATATATCTATATATATATATATATATATATATATATATATATATATATATATATATATATATATATATATATATATATATATATATATATATATATATATATATATATATATATATGTATATATATACATATATATATATATATATATATATATATATATATATATATATGCTTATATTTATACTTATATATATATATATATATATATATATATATATATATATATATATGCTTACATTTAGACGTGATAAATTTTGCACATTTAGACGTGTTTTTCATATTCAAATAAGCCATATATATGTTTGATACATTAATGTCTGAATTTTCTTAACGACCTCGGGATCAGAGCCCCAGGCAAAATCACACAAAGACAAGAGCTTGTTTCAACAGGTATAAGTACAGAAGAATTGTCATTGACTTTTATCTTTCTTTGTGGCCAAGTGGTTTAGTCACTGTCTATACAAGCTTGCCGACCAGGGTTCGATTCCCGGCCGGTCACAAGCTCTTGTCTTTGTGTGATTTTGCCTGGGGCTCTGATCCCGAGGTCGTTAAGAAAATTCAGACATTAATGTATCAAACATATATATGGCTTATTTGAATATGAAAAACACGTCTAAATGTGCAAAATTTACCATATATATATATATATATATATATATATATATATATATATATATATATATATATATATCTTGACTGCTCTTGTGATTTAGAGTATACTTGGGAAATACCCAGGAATTCTCTTGGAATGTTCATGATGATTACGATGAGGATGTTGAGGATGATGATAATAGCCAAATAAAAATCACTGTTCAGTGGAATTAACCGGAAGAGACTTTTTTGATTGCCACAAAGTGGTGATCAGTCTGCTAAATATTATTAGGCATGTGTGTGGATGACCTAATAAGTGTTTTTTTTTTTTATATTGCTAATTCAGTTTGTAAGAAATATAATTTCAAGGCTGTGTTTTCCTGAAATGTCCCTTCTCTGCAAGAGTCCAATTAAAGCTAACATAAGAGGAAAGTTTTATTTTGAAGAGATATTTCTCAGAAAGATTCAAAAGTGTATAGTCTGATTGCTTTGCATTTCATTCGACAAACTTTTTTTTTTACTTAAAACGTTAAATTATAATAATTACAATTGTAATCTCTACAGTATGGTTACAGTTTACATAATCCTTAAAAAAAAGAAAAAAAAAAGAAAAAAAAAACATATCTTGATTTTGATTTCAGATACTCAAAAACATTAATAACCTTGAAAGGTTTGTTTATGCCAACCATACCATTTTCCAGTCCAAAATTGGATAACTTCCCTCAATTTTTGAGGTAGTCAGTACTCAGTGGCCTTATATAATTATAACAGTCTTTAGTACTTAAGAAATTTTTCATGACGACAAATTTTTCTGATTACATTTATTGCTACTGCATAAAATGATGTTGATAAATGAAACCTCATTTATTTCCTAAATCCAACTAAAATGTCTCATCTCACAATAGTAATTACTCAAACCAATATTCTTTGTTATATTATTCAGAGCTGTCGAACTGAAAGTCGCTATAGATTTATGATAACCATTTATAATTACCAATCTACCTTTTTCAGTAGACAGACAAAGAGTATTTCTGCCTCCAGGATGGTAACTTCCATTCCAGGTATTAGTAATTGAGTAATATACTTTCTTAAAGGAGTCAACGTGTGAAAAATATACCAACATTTGGACAAATAGTTTGAGCAAGGGGAGAAAATTTTTCTTCCCATGTAACCTCAAAATGATTATCATAAATTATACCAAGAATTTTTATACTTTCAATAGCTTTCTTCTATCTTAAAGACCCCATTTTATTATTTTCCCATTTTCTTAACCGAATTATAATAGATTTGTCTTGGTTTGGCTGTGCACCTGTTGAAAGCTCAAACCAATGTACAGTATTTCTCTTTTAGTCCATAGGCCAGACCAGATATTGGTACCATCTGAGAGGGCAAAAGTTTACATCTAATAAGTTCTTCATTTGGTTAATATAAGTGATTTAATATATGATAGATTCTGCACAAAAGCAGCTTTTCGTGGTTTTTTCTTTTTTCATGTTGCAATTTTTAGGGGCCGACACCTTTGTGAAATGTGCATAATCCGCCAATCTTATATAGAAATTGATGTTATTTGGCATTACATAACATTACCAGAATTATTTGGTTGATCATAATCTTGCAAGAGAATGCAGCTTTCAACTTCCAGCTGTCACCACTTCAGTTTCCCGTTATTTCAGTTCTCAATAGAAACGTTGCTGCTTCCAGGGAGACTGCTAAATCTGAGACTCCTGAAGCTTTCAGATATAGAATTTAAGCTAGATTTATTTTCTGGTATCACCAATGCATTAAGCATCATATGCATTTAAATAGTTAAGTTGTTTTAGTTAAGAATAACTAATACTAGGAGATTGAGAATGAATAACAACTTCCGGTTTCAATAAGACCATGCTGATAGCAGTAACATAATTAAAGGGGGACTGACCATAATAGATAAGAAGTAACGTTGTGCTCCTAAATGTAAAGATGTCAACACATCTGCAGATGTCCAGGATACAAAGGAAAAGAACATTGTCTGGTTACTTATTAGAATGGCTGTCCCAAAAGATCAAACCATAGCAGTTGGACCGGTTTAAACACCCAGATCCATGACCATGTCACAGTGGCCAAAGACACTGTAGGCTACTTACTAACGATCAATGCTCCTCTGACAGAACTGTTTACTGTGTTACTGAACATCATGGAATCTCTGCAGTTTAACGAAATCGTCTCTGTATTCGACCAAGCACTGTATGTCAAGGCAGTAGAAATAGTATGGAAGCACTAGAAATTCAGTAGCACTGACATCAGGATGTAGGTGTTTTGCACAGTCTAGAATTTGCTCCCGATTTTGAGAAAAACAGTTTCAGGCTGCAGGGCTGAGAGATCTCTGTTTAGAGCCGGGCGTGATTGCTGAAGGATCTGTAACTGGTGTGATGGAAGGCCGCATATACAAGTGTGTAGTCAGACTTTACAAACTTCTCTATGATGCTCTGATGGTGCTTGCCCAGTGTGGCTTCTTCCCATGGCTCGAGATCACGCATTCTGGAGAGATTCATTACCTGGAAGAAGCCATAAAGAGTGTTGCCCTTTTCCATGAAAATGTCTCTGGGGCATCACTCACAGAACTCTTAGACCTCAGCAAGCACCCATATCATGGAGCTCTTCTAAGCCTATATGGACTATCTTGGTGAAAGACAGAGTGTTTCCACATTCTGGGTGTCCTATTTGGATATGACAGAGATCATGCTGGGACTGCTTAGGACTTCTAGAAAAGGGGACTTGATGCTTCAGGTTGCCTCTATCCGACAGATGATCCCTTGGTGTTTTGCCTAAGGCAAGCTCAGCTACGCCCACTTCCTGCCATTTTACTATGCCACGATGTCGAGACTATCAGTTGATCATCCTGAAGTACATGCACACTTCCTGCAAGGTGGATTCTTTGCCCAGATTGGTATCAGGAATCCATTTGGGTGAATACCTGTGGATTAAACTATTGAAAAGACTGCCAATAAGGACACAGACCTGGAGGAACAAAGGGCTTCAGTCCTAAATCTGGAGCTGACACGAAGTACTACATGACTTCTGAGTATCGGAGTGCCTACCTGCTGCAGCTGAGGTCGAAGTGAATCTCACGTCAATCACCAAGTTCTACATTTGCCCAGGATCAGAAGAGATGAAGCTGACATTCAATCACTTGCTGAGCTTATGGAAACCTTCTAAAATAGAGCGACTGGAGTCAAATCCACCAACAACTCAATTCTATGACAGGGGCATCCAGTTCAGGAATATTGCGCCTGGTAATAGCATCCAGCAGTGGTGGAAACTACTTTGCAGTTCTGCTAACAAGACAAATCTGAAAATGTTTTTAGTAGATAATTGGAAAGGAACCAAATACAGGGAGAAACTGCAAAACAAGATTTTGTATGTCACCTGTGAGGATGACTGTTTCAAGATGTGCAAAGACTAATAGGAAGAGGTTGTAGAGGTCGAATCCTTTTAAGAAGAAGCAGATACCCGTATGCTGCTGCATGCTCTCAATGTAGCATAGTCTGGTTACAAGGCTGTGATCATTTCTGCTGTGGATATAGATGTGTTGGTGTTGTGCTTGGGCTTGAGCAACTACATCCCATGCAGCACATACCAGGAAATGGTTCCTCGACATTACCAAATTAAACAACTAATTGAAAAGCAATGTATATGAAGCTCTGGTTGGTATCCATGAGGCATTCCCGGAGCTTGGAAGTTCATGGAATATATCCAATGAGCTGTTTCAGAAGCAGCATGAGATCATATGCCATATGTATGCACTCTACACTCACACAGCAGACGTGAACACACTTCGCTATCAACTCTTTTGTGCCAGACGTGGTGATGTTGAATCCAGTCAGCTTCCACCTTGTGAGGATTGACTTACAATGCATGTTGCTCATACCAATTATCAGGCTGTCATATGGAGGTGGTCTCTGAAGACTCAACTTTCTGTACCTAATCTCAAGGACCATGGGTGGACCTCAGACGATGGTGGACAGTTGGTCATCAACTGGATGCCTGGCTCACCAGCACCAGATTCGGTGTTTCGGTTTCCTTCCAGCAAGTGTGGGAGATCCTGGCAATTACCATATTACATATGTCTCACCAATGGCTTGAAGTGCCCAAATATATGTAGGTTACAAACCTGCACCAAACAACCGAGTGAGGAAGAGGCAATTGCAGAACTAACAGACTTTGATGTAGACTATGATGGTGACTTAATGACAAGAGTCGTAATATAGTTTGACTTTTGGATTTTCATACCAATGATATCGGCTTAATATAGGCTGAGTCAAAGTATGTTAACTTGACCACACCAGTTATTAAAATACAGTGAGCTAGATCTTGTGTACCAGATGTATGATAAATAATGCCACAAGATTTACTGTATCATCATCCATTTATTCAGTTCGCAGTAATTACTGCTAAGTCAGTTTCCGCATATACTGTATGCTTTGTGTTTTAAAATAAAGGAATAATTGCACTATATGATGTATTACATTATTTATTCGTCAACTTATAAAATGCAAAAAGGATGATTTGTTGATTTGTTGACTGGAGGAAACTTACAAGTAGGAAATAAATTATAAAATAAATTAATAAGCTGAAATTAGTGCCCAAACTCACTGTAAATTTGTTAACAACAGCCTAAATATTAATACATAACTTAGAATATGTACTAGGCTAGTAAGTAGGGTTGTTAAATATATATATATATATATATATATATATATATATATATATATATATATATATATATATATATATATATATATATATATATATATATATATATATATATATATATATATATATATATATATCTATATATTTATTGGTGATTAGTAAATAGTGGGTGGACATAATGACATATAAGATGATGCTCGGAGAAAGTGTCTTTTTGTGTTGAAAGATGTTGAGACTCTCTATTGAAGAGGCAAATAGCAGTAATAAGCAGCCATTCTACAACGGTTATTATGTCAAATTTTGATCTAGGCATATACATCAATAAAAAAAATAGCAACCAGAATCTGCCTAACAATGTGGTACCGATACGTAAAAATCTGGGCCTTGGTCCATAGACTATGTAACATTCTCCAACTTAATCATCAGTTGACAAGATCACGGGTGGATCTTCTGCATAACCTTGCAGGTATATATTTACAGTGTTAAGGTGGCTAGGCCCTACTATATTGTTAATACTCTTTATTACCTCATATAAAGGATCGTGAACTATAAAAAATTACAACATTGGCATAGGGCAGCCTTGTCTTACTGACCTTTTAATACAAATGGTGAACTCATAAACCCATTTACCAAGAAACTACTTTCACAATCCCTATACAAAATTCTAACTAGAATACTGCTGTTGCAAAATGCTTTTACAGAAACCATAGTGACTTGTATACGTAATCTACAATGACCCCAAGAACGGTCAAAACATACCCTCACTACTTTATATAACTTAAGATCTCAAACAACAAAGTTTGTAAGATAACATATTTCTCTAAATACTCCCATGACACGTGCAATGTCTTGTAAGCAAATCCCTTTAAATACTACCACACTTCCTGGACACGTATAAACATGTATAAACACGTACGTTAACGACGAAAATCCATTTAAATACTACCACACTTCCTGGACACGTATAAACATGTATAAACACGTACGTTAACGACGAAAATCCATTTAAATAATACTACACTTCCTGGACACGTATAAACATGTATAAACACGTACGTTAACGACGAAAATCCATTTAAATACTACCACACTTCCTGGACACGTATAAACATGTATAAACACCTACGTTAACGACGAAAATCCATTTAAATACTACCACACTTCCTGGACACGTATAAACATGTATAAACACGTACGTTAACGACGAAAATCCATTTAAATAATACTACACTTCCTGGACACCTATAAACATGTATAAACACGTACGTTAACGACGAAAATCCATTCAAATACTACCACACTTCCTGGACACGTATAAACATGTATAAACACGTACGTTAACGACGAAAATCCATTTAATAATACTACACTTCCTGGATGACGTACAAGCGTACGGCATTACGATGAAAATTCAAACCGTATGTTGATAATAACAAATTATCACGTTGTATATGTTTTGTAAACAAATCCCTTTAATAGTGCCATACTTCCTGGACACGTTTGAACACTTATCAACACGTATAAACATGTACCTTATTACTACAATGTACGTTAACGACGAAAATTCAAACGGTCTGTTGATAAAAAAAACTCAAATGACCTTTAACCTAATTTTAGTGAAAAGAAGACTTTAAATAATACTTCA
>NC_090747.1:22493246-22516898 GCF_036898095.1 Palaemon carinicauda
GTATATTCAAACACGAAAAGAGCTATTTCATAAAAAATAAAAAAATAAGGGATTTATTCATCAAGAAGGAAATTCTAGTGATCAAGTGCTTGTTATTTTTCTCATTTACCAGTCATTGCAAAAGAAAAAAGAAAAAAAAACTAATTAGCGATTTAAAAGTGCACTGTCAATAGTGACCTAAATTGGATACGTTTTCTACATTAAAACAATTTGACAACATACGATTTTTATGTTAATTAATCTCTATAGAGCAAGGTCCTTTGAAATAATGCTAGTTCGGGAATTTTTTATAACTCAATATTAATCTTTTTTCCCTGTCATTTTGAACATTAAATGATATTTTTGGTATCAATGAATTACGGAAGGAATATATAAGGATGCAAAAAAAATGACAATATAAAATTAGACAGAATAAGAGTAACTAAAATATAATGAAAACATGTTAAAGGAAATAAAAAAAGCTGAGTTTTAACTCGGCATTCAAAAAAAATTACTTATCATACTGGCTCACTGATTTTATCATCAATCTAAGATTAGTCAAGATAAATTTATCTCTGAAACTTTAAAAGAGCGAAAATAAAGACACATAAACCCGAAAGGATTATTCAACGATAAAGAGAAAAATATCCAAGCATATATATATATATATATATATATATATATATATATATATATATATATATATATATATATATATATATATATATATATATATATACATATATATATATATATATATATATATATATATATATATATATATATATATATATATATATATATATATATATATATATATATATATATGTGTGTGTGTGTGTGTGTGTGTGTGTAAAGTCCAATGTATTACAAGATCGTTTTCTCTGGTTAACTTCATCCCTATATTTATATTCCTTACATTTTCTTCCCCCGTCCCAATAAGCCATATTCCTATTCACCACATCCATCTTTTGGATCCGCTTATGCCCACATTCCTCCTTGCCATCATTGGTGTATTCTTAGGTCTCTTGGTTGGTTCCACCTCATTTCTTCTTATTACACAGCCATAGTATCACATACGAGCTTTTCTAGCCATCTCGCATAAATTATACATGCGATATTTTCTTCTTTTTCTGGACTCTCCATTTATTTTAGCAGTAATATTCCAACAATACATATCGTTTCTTTCCGACAGTCATTCATTTTTACTCGTCAAGCGGCCTTTGCTCCTCTAAATAAAGACTCAAAAGTGCTGGAATTAATTACAACATCATCAAAAAGAATGCAACATACAACTTTTAATGAATATTGCATTTGTTATAGGTCTTATATTATTTTCATGTTCAGAGATTGCATTTTATGAGAAATTAACCATAGTGGAAGGATTATTCTTAATTGTAGATTTCATGTTAAAGTTCAATATTGAAAAATATCTGTTAGGTAGATAATATATATATATATATATATATATATATATATATATATATATATATATATATATATATATTTATATATATATATATATGTATATATATATATATATATATATATATATATATATATATATATATATATATATATATAAATATAAATATATTTTTTTAGGGTGAATGGTACATTACAGAACTTGATAATATCAGTTAGAATATATCTCAATTGAACTATGATCTACCTCTGAAAAGTAACGTATATAAACTGACTATATTTTTCTTTTAATATTATGCATAAGCTTTCAGAGAAATCAATAGACATTAGAAATATATGAATGCAATATTAACATTCTTTGGTCTTCACTTCAGGTAAACGAAAACATTATTATCCATGTGTCACAAAGAGGCTTCGTGCGTGGCTGTTTGAGCCCTTGGCTGGTGGTGGTTTAATATATTCAGGTTATAAGAATTTCAAAAACTGATCGTTGTGCAAAAATTTCAAACGTTATACCGAATTACATACAATTAAATACGTTTAAATGGTCACTCGTAACAATTTTCCGTTAGGGTGACACTATCACAGCTTGGCATTGCAAAATCTTTAAAATGATAAATAAAATTTAATTTAAATATGTTTGTTTCCATTAATATTACTTTTATTTTTTCATATCTATCTGTCTATTTATCGATCTATCTATCTATCTATCTATCTATCTATCTATCTATATATATATATATATATATATATATATATATATATATATATATACATATATATATGTATATATATATATATATATATATATATATATATATATATATATATCCATATATATATATATATATATATATATATATATATATATATATATATATATACATATATATATATATATATATATATATATATATATTTATATATGTACATATTTATATATATATATAAATATATATATATATATATATATATATATATATATATATATATATATATATATATATATATATATATAAATATATATATATACACACACACACACATATATATATATATATATATATATATATATATATATATATATACATATTTATAGATATATATATTTATATATATAAACATATATATATATATATATATATATATATATATATATATATATATATATATATGTATATATATAATTTATATATATATATATATATATATATATATATATATATATATATATATATAGGTGTCTCTGTACTTGTATATATATATATATATATATATATATATATATATATATGTATATATATATATATATATATATATATATATATATATATATATATATATTTATATATACATATACACGCATATATATATATATATATATATATATATATATATATATACATATATATGTATATATATGTGTTAATATATATATATATATATATATATATATATATATATATATATATATATATATATATAATTTATATATATATATATATATATATATATATATATATACATAAATATATATATATATATATATATATATATATATATATATATATATATATAAATATATCTTAATATATATTTACATATATATATATATATATATATATATATATATATATATATATATATATATATATATAAAGGGTATGGCGTTATTGCTGAGTGAATGGATGACAGGTAAAGTAGTGGAATGGAAGGAGATATCATCTAGGTTAATGTGGGTAAGGGTTAGGTCGGGTAGGGAATGTTGGGCGTTTGTCAGTGCGTATGGGCCACGTAGTGAGAAAAGTGAAAAAGAGCGGAATGAGTTCTGGAATGAATTAACTAGGTGTGTAGAAGGACTGGGTAGAAGGAATTTTGTAGTTGTTATGGGAGACTTAAATGCTAGAGTGGGTGCTGGAGAGGTAGAAGGTGTCATTGGGAATTATGGCGTACCAGGTGAAAATGAGAGTGGTGAGAGACTGGTAGATATATGTGTTGAACAAGAGATGGTAATAAGTGCTAGCTTTTTTAAAAAGAAAGATAAAAATAAGTATACATGGGTAAGAGTGGCAAATGGAAGAGAAGTAGAAAGGGCATTAATAGAATATGTGTTGATAACTAAAAGAATGTTTGGAAGATTGAAAGACGTGCACGTGTTTAGGGGTATGGCTAACGGTATGTCTGATCATTTTTTGATGGAAGGAAAATTAGTTGTAGCAAAAGAGTGGGGGAATAGAGTAGGTGGATGTAAAAGGGAGCTAGTGAGGGTTGAAGAGCTAATAAAACCGGGGGTAAAAAGTAAATATCAGGAAAGGCTGAAAATGACATATGACGAGGTGAGAGTAAGAGAAACTGGTAATTTAGAGGAGGAGTGTAAGTTAGCAAAAGAAAATTTTGTTGGGATTGCAATTGATGTATGTGGCAAGAAGGTTGTTGGAGGCAGCATGAGGAAGGGCAGTGAATGGTGGAATGAAGGAGTGAAGGTAAAAGTGGAAGAGAAAAAGAGGGCTTTTGGAGAATGGCTGCAGAGTAATAGTATAGAGAAGTATGAAAAATATAGAATTAAAAATGTGGAAGTAAAGCGCAAGGTACGTGAGGCAAAGAGGGCAGCTGACCTGAGGTGGGGTCAGGGATTGGGTCAGTCATATGAAGAGAATAAGAAGTTTTGGAAAGAAGTGAAGAGAGTAAGGAAGGCTGGCGCAAGAATTGAAGAGACAGTGAAAGATGGAAATGGAAGGTTGTTAAAAGGAAAGGAGGCAAGGAAAAGGTGGGCGGAATATTTTGAAAGTTTGCTGAATGTTGAGGATAATAGGGAGGCAGATATAATTGCTGTTCCAGGTGTTGAGGTGCCAGTGATGGGAGATGAGAATGAGAGAGATATTACAATAGAGGAAGTGAGGAGAGCACTAGATGAAACAAGAGTACGAAAAGCATCTGGTATGGATGGTGTGAAAGCTGAGATGTTGAAGGAAGGGGGTGTGATTGTCCTTGAATGGTTGGTGATATTGTTTAATATGTGTTTTGTGTTGTCAATGGTACCAGTAGATTGGGTTTGTGCATGTATTGTACCACTATATAAGGGTAAGGGAGATGTGCATGAGTGTTGTAATTCAAGAGGTATTAGTTTGTTGAGTGTAGTTGGAAAAGTGTATGGTAGAGTAATGATTAATAGGATTAAGGATAAAATAGAGAATGCAATCTTGGAAATACTGGGGGGTTTTAGAAGAGGTAGGGGTTGTATGAATCAGATTTTTACAGTTAGGCAGATATGCGAGAAATATTTAGCAAAAGATAAGGAGATGTATGTTGCATTTATGGATCTGGAGAAAGCATATGATAGAGTTGATAGGGAAGCGATGTGGAATATGATGAGGTTATATGGAGTTGGTGGAAGGTTGTTGCAAGCAGTGAAAAGTTTCTACGAAGCTAGTAAAGCATGTGTTAGAGTAGGAAATGAAGTGAGTGATTGGTTTCCAGTGAGAGTGGGGCTGAGACAGGGATGTGTGATGTCACCGTGGTTGTTTAATTTGTATGTTGATGGAGTGGTGAGAGAGGTGAATGCTCGAGTGCTTGGACGAGGATTAAAACTGGTAGGCGAGAATGACCATGAATGGGAGGTAAATCAGTTGTTGTTTGCGGATGATACTGTACTGGTAGCAGACACAGAAGAGATGCTTGACCGACTAGTGACAGAATTTGGAAGGGTGTGTGAGAGAAGGAAGTTGAGAGTTAATGTGAGTAAGAGTAAGGTTATAAGATGTACGAGAAGGGAAGGTGGTGCAAGGTTGAATGTCATGTTGAATGGAGAGTTACTTGATGAAGTGGATCAGTTTAAGTACTTGGGGTCTGTTGTTGCAGCAAATGGTGGAGTGGAAGAAGATGTACGTCAGAGAGTGAATGAAGGTTGCAAAGTGTTGGGGGTAGTAAAGGGAGTAGTAAAAAATAGAGGGTTGGGCATGAATGTAAAGAGAGTTCTATATGAGAAAGTGATTTTACCAACTGTGATGGATGGATCGGAGTTGTGGGGAATGAAAGTGATGGAGAGACAGAAATTGAATGTGTTTGAGATAAAGTGTCTAAGGAGTATGGCTGGTGTATCTCCAGTAGATAGGGTTAGGAACGAAGTGGTGAGGGAGAGAACGGGTGTAATTCTTGTTGGTGGGCACCATGGTGAGTATAGTAATGAGATATCTGGTATTCATCGGGATAGTGTTCTTGGCCTATTACTTTTCATATTATATACACATGGTATATGATTTGACCTAAATATTAGCATATGCAGATGATGATTCTATCTTCATTTCCCTCTCCTGAATGCAGATCTTGGGTTGCTGAATCCCTTAATAGAGAATTAGCTAGAATTAGTGCCTGGTGCAAAAAATAGATCATGAAGTTCAATACTAAGAAAATATAAGGTATGATCTCAAGTAGATAAAGGGAAGTTGTTCCTCAGCATCCAGATCTCTGAATTGACAATGTTTCTTCAAGTGTGGGTGGCTCTTTTAAAAATGTAGATGTTATTGTTAACAGTAAATTTAATTTTGATAAACAAGTTAGTTCCGTCTTCTTTAATTGCACAAAAAATTGGCTTCTTGAGAAAGCCTTGTAACAATTTCAGTGATCTATCTAGTCGTATTCTGAATAAATGTTTCAGTTCTTTTTAATCGACCTTACTTCGAGTATTGTTATCCTGTCTGGTTTACAACGGCTGCTTCTCATCTTAATTCTTTGGAGCGGAACTTACGGTCTATCAAATTTCTTATTCCTAATCCAGATATTAATTTCTGGTACCGTTGTTCAACTAGTTCGTTATGCATTTTGCATTAGATTTTTCCTAATTATGACCATCATTTACTTACTAATATTTCGGGACAGTACCATCTAGTTCATTCTAATAGTCAGGCCTTTTCCATCCTGAGGTCCAATACTCTACAGTATTCTAGAAGTTTTCTTCCAATTTTGACCAAGTTGTGAAATGATTGAACTAAACGTGTAGTTGAATCTGTAAAACTTAAAAATGCAAACTTTTAGCAGGCTGACATAAGTCTCTTTTTATAGTTTATATATGAACGATCTGTGTTATTGTTGTTGCTTTTCTCGAATATTTCACGCTAGCAATTTATTACATCTCTTGTAGTTTATTATTTCCTTTCTTTACTGAGCTCTTTTTCCTTTGGACTTATAGCATCCTGCTTTTCCAAATATAGTTTTAGCTTAGCTGATATATATATATATATATATATATATATATATATATATATATATATATATATATATATATATATATATATATATATATATATATATATATATATATATATATCCAAATAAGCCATATATATTTTTGATACATTAATGCCTGGATTCTCTTAACGACCTCGGGATCAGAGCCCCAGGCGAAATCACACAAAGACAAGAGCTTGGCTCCGGCCGGGAATCGAACTATATATATATATATATATATATATATATATATATATATATATATATATATATATATATATATATATATATATATATATATATATATATATATATATCCAAATAAGCCATATATATTTCTGATACATTAATGTCTGGATTCTCTTAACGACCTCGGGATCAGAGCCCCAGGCGAAATCACAAAAAGACAAGAGCTTAGCTCCGGCCGGGAATCGAACCCTGGTCGGCAAGCTTGTATAGACAGTGACTAAGCCACTTGGCCACGAAGAAAGATAAAAGTCAATGACAATTCTTCTGTACTTATACCTGTCGAATTCAGGTATTTTGTACTTAAAATTGAAATCAACCCATCTTCACCATCGTAGCTAATTGGTAGTTTGTTACTTGGCATTCAATTAATGATGAATTTTGCACATTTTTACGTGTTTTTCATATTCAAATAAGCCATATATATTTTTGATACATTAATGTCTGGATTCTCTTAACGACCTCGGGATCAGAGCCCCAGGCGAAATCACACAAAGACAAGAGCTTGGCTCCGGCCGGGAATCGAACCCTGATCGGCAAGCTTGTATAGACAGTGACTAAGCCACTTGGCCACGAAGAAAGATAAAAGTCAATGACAATTCTTCTGTACTTATACCTGTCGAATTCAGGTATTTTGTACTTAGAATTGAAATCAACCCATCTTCACCATCGTAGATAATTGCAATTAGCTACGATGGTAGCTAATAGATATATATATATATATATATATATATATATATATATATATATATATATATATATATATACATATATATATATATATATATATATATATATATATATATATATATATATATATATATATATATATATATATATATATATATATGAAGTTTAGTCAAAAGAAAAACAGTTGGTTTGTTGTATATGCGCAGTGCATTCTGCTGCGCATCTATTATGTCAGTCTGTTCTTTATAGTAGGGCATCGCTATGCAGTTAGGCTTCTCCTGATGGATGAGTTGTTAAAATCCATTCAGACCTCACTAAAAGTAGTGGGAGAAGGACAAAATGACATTAGAAGTCGTCTAGAATCTCTAGAAAGTGAAAAAAGACATAATCATATTGGTACAATACCCAAACATGGGTTTGATAGTGATGCGTATGGGAAAGATGTTTTCGTGCATGACCGCCATGGTGGAGCAAAGTTGCCATCTGCAACAAGGAATACCAGCCCTTCTACCCTTAATGGAACAGACGGAAATATATCATAGGCTACAGTAGCTAGAGATAATCAGTGTAGTATTCAATATGAATATCAGGCAATAAAGGACAAAGTGTCTGTTATTAAAATACCACAAGAATTACGTGTTGGTACCTCAAAGTCTGGCATCAAGTGAGATGAACAGATAACTGCTAATGTTATTGCTAATAGTGCGAAATACGTGGAAACTACTATTAAATTACTGTGGAATTTAGATGAGCAGGCGTCACAAGATGATCTATTAGAGATCTTTAATGTTCAGAAAGCGCACATTGATTATTTACGCCAAGAGCATTCGGCGTTGGTGGTGTCTGGTCAGTTTGACGCCAAAACCTCCCAACTGCTCAAAAATTTGTCACGGGGCACAACTAACCTAGATGACAAACAATTAGATTCATTACTAGAAACAGTGCAAATAACTAGTAATAATCCAAGTACTAAACCGAAATATAGAGACAATCAGAAAGGGCGTTTCTACAATAACTTTGACAACTACAGTGGGGGATATTTCAACAGCAGAGGCCGCGGTTATAACAACAACAACAATGACCACATGCGTAATCAGTCACATAGTGCTTCCAATTACTCCTGGAATAAACATGAGGTCGTAAATGATAATAACACAGAATAATGTTTAATGAAATGTATGTACTTAACTGTGTTGAATAAATTAGGCCTAGTGCTAGTGTTTGCAGATCATGTTTGGTTTTTTGTCACTAGTGAAGTGAATGACCGTGTTACACTTTTTTTTTCTTCTTACTTTTTTTCCTTTTTCTCAAATGTACTTTATCTCTTTAAGCTCAACTATTATAGATACTGTGTGTAATGTATAATTTGGTAGAAAATATACAGTCTTGGTAAAAAATTGGAACCCCTGAGTACATAATAGGCTGGCTAAAATATGGAGTGAATAGACATGCATTTTCAATGCAGCACCTACTCTTCTGCTGAAATATTACTCAACTAAATATAAATAAGTGTTTGCTCCGACAAATTTCATAGGAAAAAAAAAATAATTCACTGCGTGTTAAAGGTTAAATAATTCGTCATGGTGAATGATGCCACGTCGGCTAATTAGGCGTGCGGTGTTTTTTTTTATTTAATTTTACAAATCGTCCACGTATACATAAACAGTTCGAGATATAGTTTCATCGATATAGATATAGAAAATAGTGCTCGATGTATTGAAAATTAATGACTATAAGATAAAAAAGATATTCAAGCATTACACAGATTGTTTATTAAATAACACTGCAATAATAAAGACAGAATTATGATGAAACAAACCAATGAGGATATAATTGAAATTATGAAAGTCGTTGTAGAGCGATGTGTATATCAGGTTCTACTTATGTTTACGATCCGTTTACAGCAGATGGAATTCAAACGATGTCTCCTTTTTAACAGAAAGCTCTTCACTGTTTTTGCATTCGGAAACTGGGTCCCCTAAAAGTAGGCTGTTCGTTTTCTAACATAATTTTAAACTCGATATAGATCTGTGTCTTTCAGTTATGCTGAGGGACTTTTGGAACGTGATCTGAATATAGTCTTATTTAACTTCCACAGCAATTTCGACGAAGACGGATTGCAAAGGGATTATTTCTATGTTTGTGCGATCTTTAAATGCGTCCTTCGTGTCATCAGATTAGTGGTTTTTTTTTTTTTTTGTAGGGGTTGGGGAATATCCCATTTTTATCGAAACATAAAGGTGCAGCAATTTATCTTATTATTAAAATTATTATTATTATTATTATTATTATTATTATTATCATTATTATTATTATTATTATTATTATTATTATGAGTTATTGGATCCTTTGACTGGCCAGATAGTAATACATGGGAGCCTTCTCTCTGGTTACGGCTTATTTTTCTTTGCCTACACATACACCGAATAGTCTGGCCTATTCTTTACACATTCTCGTCTTTCCTTATACACCTGGCAACACTGAAATTACCAAAAACCTTTTCCTCAATCAAGGGGCTGATTACTGTACTGTAATTTTTCAGTGGCTGCTTTCCTCTTGGAAAAGGTGGAAGACTCTTCAGCGATGGCAAGCAGCTCAATCTAGGAGAAGGACACTCCCAAATCAAACCATTGTTCTCTAGTCTTGGGTAGTGCCATAGCCTCTTTACCATAGTCTTCCTCTGTCTTGGGTTACAGCTCTCTTGCTTGAGGGTACACACGGGAACACAATTCTATTTTTGTTAAATATTTTTCTTCTTTTTTATCTTGTTTTTTTTTTTTTTTTTTTTTTTTTTTTTTTTTTTTGAAGTGGTGTGTTGGGCAGGGTTAATAGAAAGGGTATGGATGCGTGGTAGTTTATCAAAAGTAAAAGAATAAGATAAGGAAAAAAAAACTTTTCCTTATCTTATTCTTTTACTTTTCAAAACTATCCGAACTGTCCTCTTCAGTTGAAGTGGCTATCCTGAAGATTATCTAGCCTTCCATGTTGACTAGTTTTTCTGACATTTTTTCTATACTCTATGGTTTTGATCAATCAGTTTATTCATATTTATATACAAATTATTCTTTTTATCATTCTTGTTAATTTGGTTTTTAAGGATGATGTATCTATTCTATTACCATTATTTCTTATGCTCTTTGGAAACATTGAGTAAAATCTAGGACCAGTACGTCCTATATTTCGTTAATGTCATCTACTGCATTGCAATATTCGTGGTCTTCATGTAAATATTCAAGACCTTACAGCTGCGTCTAGACAGTATGATATTCTTTTATTCTCCTGGACTGTTTTCTAATATAAGTCACTCATCTGGGCTCCTTTTAACTGGTTCTAAGAAGCCAATAATGTTGAAACACGATGCAATCCCTAGGGCCAAGGGAATAGTGGGGTATATTAGGACTGAGTACCCTGCTTCTCATAAGTCCTGCTATAAATGTGGAGGCCATGAGATTCAGGAAATAATAATTTTCGGCACGCATAACAATATCTAATTTTTTTCGATCTACCAGAATCCTGATATGCAAGATTCTATCTTCCATTGTCTTCTTACCATCATGGCTAAGATACAAAAAGATTATAGAAAGGCCTGTTTACTGTTTGATGATGAATTCAAAGCTCACCTTAGGGATTGGTTATATTCTGTTTCTCGTAACGATCGCCTTGGTTTAAGAGCTTTAGACTTTGCCTCTGAATCCAGCTGTGAACAAATCCTAAGTGAAGCTACTCATAGGTCTGGTAACTGATTCGACCTTGTATACACTGACTCCTCTGGCGTTATTAATAGTGAGGTTGGTTCTCCAGTCGGGACATCTGACCATGCCTTCATTTCATTAGAAATGAAGACTGAGCAGCTTGTCCCTGATTTATTATACTCATATATGATTAATTTAAATCTCAAGCAGACTGCAATTGGATTTTGCGTGATCTTTTTGGGCTCGAAGTGGTCACAATTGTGTAATTGTGTTGATCCTGCTGTTACTTTGAATGAGATTCTAGTCAACATAATTGATAAGTGTATCCCTTCTCATGTGCTTAGGTATAGAGTGAAAGGCAAACCATGGTTCAATGATGATTGTAGACGTACTTATTTGGAGAGGCAGGAAGCCTATAATCTTTGGAAGGGTAACAGATCAGATTTGACATGTAGTAACTATACTCAGCTTAGAGCCTTTACTCGGAGAGTTTATGCTTCAACGGAAAAGGAATACAATTCAACTATAAAAAAAAAGAAATATTTCTGGTTTAACCCAAGTACATAAGTGGTGGACTACCCTTATATCTGTACTATTTGGTGTAGATGCAACAGTTCTTTCTTTACCTCACCCATATGGCTCAGTCACTCACTGTCCAAAGAAAAAAGCAACCCTTCTGGCTGATGTGTTTGACGGTAAGCAGAGTAATGAAAAACTCGAAATTCCTCATTACTTTTTTCCTGAAGATAAACTAACTAGTTGATCTTTTCGATATCGAGAGATTAAAGTTCTGTTGATGGACCTTGATGCTTATGGAGGTGTAGACCCAAATGGTATTTTTCCTTTGTTTTTTTATAAAGACTACAGATTTCTTAGCTCCAAAGTTATCTGCTATTTGGTGCAAGTTAGAAAGATGTTTTTAGCATATGTTGGAGAATTGGTAATGTTACTCCACTATGGAAATGTGGGTGTGGTAGCTCAAGTCCAACTGATTGCTCCCCAATTTACAGAGCTCCCATATTATCTAAAGTTCCTGAACGTCTTTTTGCAAAACTTCTTAATGGGTTTGCTGAAGGTAATCCTCTCATCCCTAGATTGCAATTTGGTTTTGAGTAGGCCTTGGAGCTTAAAATGCATTTCTTAAAATCTCCAATGCTTTACAGAAATTTCTTGATTGTAGTCAGAAAGTTCGAATGATTCTCCTTGATTATAGAACTACATTGACTGTGTTAATCATGAGGCCACTGTTTTCAAACTCAAACAGCTGTGAGTGAGTGGGTCGTTTCTTTGCATTATTATTGAATTTTTTAAGTAATAGATCTAAACGAGTTATTGTTGATGGGCACCAGAATGAGTATAGAAATGTAATATCTAGTATTCCACAGGGTTGTGTCCTTGGCCCATTACTTTTAATACTTTATACGCATGATATGTGGTTTGGACTAGAAAACAAGCTTGTTTAATATGCAGATGATGCTACTCTTTTTGCATCAATTCCATCTCCTGAATGTAGAAGTAGGGTTGCTGAAACTCTTATTAGAGATCTAGCTAGAATTAGTGCTCGGTACAAATTATTGTGTATGAAATTGAATCTTAACAAAACTCAAAGTATGATTGTTAGTATGTTAAGGGCAATGGCTCCTCAAAAGCTGGTTCCCAGCATTGATAATTTTTCTTTTAAAATTTTAGGTGTGATTCTCGACCGCAAATTTAATTTTGCAGAAACACATTAGGTCTGCGTCTTCTTCAATTGCATAATTTAGAAAAAAAAATGCTTATTGAGAAGTTCTTTTAAGCTATTTGGTGATCAATCTATTCTGAAAAAATATAATTCTTTCATTTTACCTTTTTTAGAGCATTATTCTTTTACCTGGTCTTCAGCTGCTGATTTTCTTAGTTTGCTGGATAGGAACTTACGGTTCATCAAATTTCTTATATCTGATCTAGATATTAATCATAGGCACCGTCGTTCAATCAGTTTATTATCCAGGTTATATAAGATTTTTCATAATTCTGAACATAATTTACTTTCTGATCTTCCTGGGCCGTTCCATCCTACTCGTGATACTAGGCATGCAGGTAATTCTAATAGTCAGGCCTTCTCCGTCATGAGGCTCAATACTACACAGTATTCTAGAAGTTTCATTCCAGCTGTGACTAAGTTCTGGAATGATCTTCCCACTCGGACAGCCTAAATCAGTAAAATATCAAAAGTTCAAACATGCAGGTAATACTTTTATGTTGTACAGGCTTACTCAAGTCTTTTTATAGTTTAGATATGACATATCTGTTTTGATGTTGTTACTATTTTGAATAAAGTTCATTGTTAATTTTTTTTATTTCGTTTACTTATTTCCTTATTTCCTTTCCTCGCTTGGCTATTTTTCGCAGTTGGAGCTCTTGGGCTTATAGTATCTTGCTTTTCCAACTAGCATTGTAGGTTGACTAGCAATAATAATAATAATTATAATAATAATAATAATAATAATAATAATCATAACAACAACTTATTTAGTATATTTTAGAACAAAGCTCTCATAAGAATATTGAGAGTTAAATGTCTGCACAGGATCTGAAATTAGTCTATCAGAGGGATTATTCCAGTACCATAAGTGGGTGAGATTATGGTGATGGGTAGATAGAGATAGTTTGGCATGCACATCGCACTCCCCAAGAGAGATATTTCAACAAGCTCTCAAATGTGCTCCACAGGGCACTAAAAAAGTTGGTAGACCCAGGCCTACATGGGTGAGGACTATCACAAGTGAAGTAGGGGATGGTGAATGGAAAAGTATTGAATTGAAAGTTCAATATAAAGACGACAGGTGAAATGTAATCGAGGCATTTGGCTTCAAGAGGTGTGAGAGGAAATGATGATGATGATATATGCTTTTTTATTTCCGGTAACGCTGAGTTGTATTGCTTGCATAACTACATGGTTTCTCCCCGTCTCTCGGGTAGAAGGAAGGAAGTAGTCTTACACTGACGAGATGTGGTATCCCGCGAGGTGCACCTCGAAATCACAATCTCCCACAAATTTCAGAAAATACCGTGGTGCAGATAGGAAATGGGGGGGGGGGGTTCCTCGGTTGATTATGTTTGTGTGTGTTTGTATTTAAGCTTGTGCTTTTGCATATCTATTCAAATATAGAGCCATCATTTTGGACGGGTCACCTACTAGTATTAGATATCTAAGTTATTATAAATAAGTATAAACTATTGTACAATTATCTAATATACATCCTCTTAGTTGAATAGCTTTAGACATTATCTATGTTTTTAAATTACTGAATAACAGTGCCGCAACCTCTAGTTCATATTTTGTCTGTGAAAATATTATGAATTCTTAAGCTTTTTCTATGCTATTTTTTAGCTTTCGTTAAATTGCAGAAACACATAGGAATTTTCGTTTACTTCTTAAAATTCCCGGGAAACACAAATGATTTTATTTTCCTTAACCGAGAAATGATAAATTGGGAAAAAAATCCTTTCAGAGAGTTAATCATAAAAAAAACAAGTAACTGAAGTGAATAGGCAGGAAACAAGAGACCGAAATAGAGGTAGTGTAATGCGTAGGGATAGTAAAAGAATGAATGAAATAAACATTTTCAACCACCAGGGAATTTAGCCACCCAAAACAAAAGACAATCCTAATTATATGATCTCAAGAAATGAGCGTAATGTTGATATTAATCGAACTCTCCTTTATTTATCCATATATTACTGTGACTATTTTTAGCAAAGTAACCTTTGTGTATAAGAAATATTTATTTTTGTTTACAACTGTCAATGTATGTTTGCTTATCAAACGTCCACTTGATTGTAAAACATTCTATTTCAATAAAAAAATAACAAAAGCAATAATGATAATAATAACATCAATAATGATCGTATTGTCATTGTTATCAACAATTGATTTTTACAAAAAAAAAAAAAAAAAAAAAAAAAAACATAATTAATCACGGTTAAAACAATAAAACAATAGAAAAATATGTTTAGTTCCTCCCATTTCATTATTTCAATATACCCAAAATGTGAACGAGGAACTTGAGGTGTTTCCCCTATTTCAAGAACCTATCAAGATACCAAAATAGAACTCTCCATGGAAGGGAATTAATTTCCATATGAATTCAAAACCTGAACACAGGAGATGGCCTTCAAAGAAGGACATCGGGGCTAATTATACTGAAATCACTCTCCTCGAAGGACACAGGGAGTAATTCTGTTAAAAGGTTTAATGAATCTGGAGCGAAATACGCAAAACTCAATTTCCTCAATGACTCCATTATCATCTGCATCTTGTTGCAGATTCAAAGCGAATCAATAATGATATTTTCCTTAACAAACCTCACTTGAAGGGGCGGAAGAATTTACTTTGAAATATTTATCCGGTTCAAAGCAAACCGGCCTGTACCAAATGTGAAGGTCATGCCTAAAGATGTCATTAATCGTGCGTACTCAGGTCTAAACTATACTATGCACCTTCTGTCGTTCAAAATATCCTTTTCTGGAAAAAATTATAAATCACTTCATTATACCAAAGATATATTAAATGAAGGAGATATCAGAATATAATATATAAAGAAGTTTTACGAATCATCCATCCCTGTGTAAACTGTTTATGAAATGTGTATTCAATTGCACTTAACTTCAACTTGTTTGAAAAATTTGTAACTAAATTAACTTTTACACTTTGAAAAAAAATATTTTTCCTTTTTCGTTTCTCTCATTTTTTTCAGATGTTCATGTTTTTGAGATTATTTCTTTCAGCAAAATTATAAAAATATCTACTATTTCATGTCCTCTCCTCTTTTGAGATATTTTAGCATTGAAATCTGTCAGAACCAAATAAAATCAAATAAAAGAATACAAACTGAAAAAACAACAACATTGGACTCAATTTACATTTGGTTTTGGGTGATCTAAATGCTAAAATATGTCAAAAGAAGAAAGGAGGTTACGTAATTTGAGAGGGGGTTCATATGGTGTAGGTTGCAGGATTTAGTTCCAAGTGTGGTCTGTTATAGACCGAATGTCTTTGTTACCCCTGACAATAGAATGTAACTGCCCAACACCTTGTGCAGTGGTTCCATTGCCACTGTGAACTTCGGAAAGCGACTGGGTTGTTTTATTCCTATCCTGGTGTGGGCCAGTTTTAACCATCACTCTGGTCATTACAAATTGGTGATGGTGGGAGATTTTAGTCTAGTCGGTCACTATAACCCTGAAATTTGGTAGCCCTGACTAGTATAGCATTGATGATCATGACGAAGCATAAACCCCTTCAACATGTTAAGGTTTCCCCAGTCTCCATTAATTTTTCCGTAAATAAAGTGAATATTACTTTGTGCATTCAACCATAGTGACAGGATCTATTACCTGTAATCTAATATTGTGTAATGGTATAGTCTCAATTGAAGTAGAAAAGTTATGAATGATATGGTCTGCATTACCTTTCTCGTGAAATATGTCCTTTTCATAGTTAGTGAAGAAAAGAAAAATAATAATAATAATAGGAAAATTTTATTACAAAATCTATGCCACTAAGGCAACAAATAATTTTAGCAATTATTATTATTATTATTATTATTATTATTATTATTATTATTATTATTATTATTATTATTATCATCATTGATAATAATAATGGTAATCTTATATCAATGTCAAAAATTGTATGCATTATTATTATCATTACAAAGCTAATAATGAAAATATGAGTAATTATTATTATTATTATTATTATTATTATTATTATTATTATTATTATTATTATTATTATTATTATTATGATTAGGGTAATCTAACAATAATAGCAATTGGTGTTTGCATTAATAATATCATAATAATGACAACGACAGTTATATGACTAATTATTATTATTATTATTATTATTATTATTATTATTATTATTATTATTATTATCATCGTAGTTAGCTTCATTGAATTATCATTGTTGTTATTGATTTAAGCATTGTTTACGTTGTATTCATTATCATCATAAATATAGCTCGGTATTATATGAAAAAAATAATTTGATTGAGACCGAATATCGTTTATCAATCGCACTAATGATGCTAGCTAAATAAATATCCATCAGGTGAGAAGAAAAATCATACTTTCCTTTAACAATGATTTTTGAAGTTGATATGTGCTTAAAGTTAGAGGGAAAGATGCAATACTTTCACGTCCTAAACCTGTCGATTGATAAAAGATGACAGTCAAGTTTTCGTTCTTGCACTTTGTTATCACAATTATTTTGATAATGCTATAAAAGCAATTCAGCAGCATCAACACTGCTATAAAGGCTCCCTCTCATATCATGCCTAATTCATCTCCCTCGATTAATCATTGCCTCTCACACCAACTCTCGCTGGCTCTGTGTTGGTGGTGTAGAATCTACCACGCTTTACAATTTGTTTAATGGATGAAATTGCCCAATTTTGAGGCGGCTTATAGTCTCTGGCAGCGATGAATAAAATTGAATTTTCTTTTGCAGCAGTTCAGAGCGTGCCTGCGGATTTGATCGCAATTTTCTGACCTCCCCTGAAGTTTATTTTCTTTCTGGGGAAGTCAAAGTATACATCCGTTTTACCCCCAATGAACGTACTGATACGTAAGAAATGAAATATAATACAAATATCATCATTTTGAAAACATAATAAAAGATTTGCTTCAATAATTAATGGTATATAGTTATTAGAAAATGAATGTATATGTTATTTTTAAGGCAAGTAATAAAATGTATGGAATCATCATCATCATCATCACCATCTCCTCCCATTCCTGTGGAAGCAAATGGCCTCAGTTAGATTTCACCAGTCGTCTCTTCTTGGGCTTTTAAATCAATGCTTCTCCATTCATCATCTACTTCACGTTTCAGTGTCCTGGGTCTTCCGACTCATCTTGTTCCTTGTGGAGCCCAGTTGAACGTTTGGTGAACTAATCTCTCTTGGGAAGTGTAAAACGCACAACCAAACCATGTCCATCTACCTCTCACCCTGATGTCATCCACATATGGCACTCGAGTCTTTTATAAATACTTTTCTAATCCTGTCCTATCATTAGACTCTCAAATCTAAGAAAAATCTGTTAGATATTTTTTTCATTGCTTTACCACATGTCATATCCATACAATAAAGTCAATCTCAATAGACTGATATATTACCTGATTTCTATATGTAATTTCAGGCAATTTCATTTCCAAATTTTAATTAACCTAGCCAAAATATTACTTAACCCAGCCAATTTATAATATTTTATTTTTCAATCTCTCAACAAAAGAAATGATTAAGAGCCTGTATAAGAGATAATAGTTCCAAAATATTTAAATGATTCCACTTCATTAGTCCTTTCTACTTCCAATGATATATCATCTACCATTGCATATTCCGCTCTCACCATCTCTGTCTTCCTTCTATTTAGATTGAGCACAGCCTCACGTAATATTCCATGAATTCTAGAGAGCAAGTCTTGTGGTGTTATGCTTATAAGGACAGCTTCATCAGCATACTCTAAGTTAGCTAATTCTCTGTTACTGATAAAGTATAATCCATTTCCACCATCCCCAACTGTTTTATGCATTATAAAGTCCATGAGGAGGATGAACAAAGTAGGTGACAATACTCTCCCTTTTAGTACACTGTTCACTGGAAATTCTTTTGATAGAACTCCACTAACATTAACTTCGCACTCACTATGCTCATGAAGTGACTTAATAGAATTTACATATTGGAGAAGAACTTCATAACAAGGCAGGACTCTCCACAAAATAGGCCGCCGGTGCGCACTGTCAAAGGTTTTTTGATAGCTCACAAACACCATCAAAAGCGGGTTTCTATATTCTACACATTGCTGTACCACATGTCTTAGAATGAAAATTTGGTCAGTACAACTTCTAAATTTTTTAAATCCTGCTTGTTCATCTCAGCTTGACATCCATTTTTCTCTCTAGTCTGTTTGAAATGAGAATACTATACATTTCCATGAAAACTTTTGCAATCAATCGTTTTTTTTTTTTTTTTTTTTTTTTTTTGCTCTTTTGGGGGGCAATTTTCATCAGCACCCCTAACTCCCACTCATCATGTTTTACCTCTTCACGCCACATCCTTCAAAACAATCTTGTAATTGTTCTGGGAGTCACTCCGTTTTCAGCCGATGTCATATCAGCAGTTCTTCCATCGTATGGAGGGCCTTTCAATCCATTAAGTTTTTGAATGATAGATTCGACATCAAACATAGGTATTCTATCTACATTTCTCTTGTATGCATTCAGTTATAATTTTAGTGTAGCAATGAGGAGCTGGTGATCACTACCAGTATTTTCACATCCATAGTTTCCTACATTTCTCAGAGTCATCCTTCTCTCTTTATTATTGGGTATATTTTCTTAATTAACACAGGGTGAAATCCATGTATACTTGGGGATGTTCTTCTGTTGAATAAAGAGTACTTCCAATAATAAGATTTTTTGTTGAACAAAAACTTATATAATGTGCACTATTTTCATTTGCAACCTCACCAAGACCCTCAACCACCATCACATTAACTGTACTTTCATTGTTCCTTCCAAATTCATCATTGAAATCACCAATCACAAATTTCATATATCTGTCTGGTATCTCATCCATTACACACAGCAGTTTTTCACATTCTTCATCCTCCATTTCTCCCGGATAATCATTTGTTGGTGCATAGTAAACTATAATACTCATAGCACATTATTTTGATTTAATCTTTACAAGTAACCATTTACTATATACCGCTCTTAATCCTGTTCATGCCCTTTCTGCTCATAGTTTCATCATCATTCCCACCCCTTCTCTTTCAGCTCGATTAGTTCCTCCTGAGTAAATATATATATATATATATATATATATATATATATATATATATATATATATATATATATATATATATATATATATCTCTCTCTCTCTCTCTCTCTCTCTCTCTATATATATATATATATGGATATATATATATATATGTATATATATATATTATATATATATATATATATATATATATATATATATATGAATATGTATATATATATATATAAATATATATATATATATATATATATATATATATATATATACATATATATATATATATATATATATATATATACATATATATATATATATATATATATATATATATATATATATATATATCCTATACTAATCCTCTTACAATGTGTTTCAGTAAGGCCCAATATATCCAAACTATATTTCATAAATTAATTCTTCACATCCGGTAACTATCTAATCTTATCATGGTTCTAACATTCCAATTACCAATTTAAAACTTTTCTTAGGTGTTTATAAACCATGAGATTCTTAGCACCCCACCACGTCCGGGACTGGTCTCCCTTCTGTCATTCTTGCATTCCAAATACTGTCAAAATCCATAGAGAATTAAGTGGTTAAATTCATCAAAGGATAGACAGTTCCTTGTAATGGGCAGTGTTTATACTAATTCCAGTAAGATCACCCGCCAGGTATCATGAATAAGGCGTAGAAGTCAAAAAGACATCTTTTATTTCGCCTTAAACACAATCTGTCACCCTACTGACACTGACTTCATTGAGATTAAGGGGGCATTTCCTCCACACCCAAAGTTTTTGTTACTTCACTAAGTTGTTCATCCGCTTATATAACCATTGGCTCACATACAGTATATTGCTAAGATATGCCGCCTAACACGGTATCGGATTGGTAAGATATACCACATACCACGGTATGTGATTTATTCATGAAATATTATAAATTATTAAACGTGAAGTATTACACACGCACATTCAGAAACACTGAACATTCCCATTCACAAGCAATATATAATCACATTTATTCTGTATTTATAATAATTGATATCGGCGTCAATGACCTTATATGTCAGGATACCAGAAAAATCTAAAACCAATCAATCAATCAATCAATCAGAAGTGAAACACTTGTAAAATCCAAAACATTACTGTACACCTGCACATTCAGTAGCCCAATACATGCTCATTATAGCTTACTAACATAGCCATTTATTTGAAGCCAGTAAAAATTCTTTGGTCATTCCAATTTTAATTATTAACATCACTTGAAATCCTTCCTAAACTAAAATAATATTCTCATTCATGGTGAATATCAGATGATAAATAGAGATTTTATGTTTATTTTTTTTTTTTTTATGCAGAGGTGGGTTGCCAGATACTTAAGTCTAAATTACTTAACCTTTAGGTTTTTGGGGTTGTTGTGGCCGATGTGATAACGTCTTTGACTGGTAAACGCTAGACTTGGGTACATGTCCGCTCAAACTTGTTAGTTTCTTTGATCGCTGCAACCTCACCATCCTTCTGAACTAAGGATGGGGCATTTGGTGGATCCTATAGGTCTATCTGCTGAGTCATCAACACCCATTGCCTGATCTCCTTGGTACTAACTTGGGTGGGGAGGGGGCTTGGGCACATATCACATGTACTCATGGTCAGTCTCTAGGGCATTGACTTGCTTTATAGGGCAATGCCACTATCCCATTCATAAGCAGCCTTTAAACCTTCAAACCTTGTCTGTGATTATATATGCTTTCATAATGACATATAAATTAAGACCGCATATCTTTCTCTAATATTGGCAGAGAATGTTCATGTAAGGGTAATGGGACTCATAAAATATTTCAATGAATTTTTCAGGTAAACCTTCTTTGTCCTTGATAATATCAGCCTAAAACCAAACAAACTACATTCAGTAATGCGTACAGTACACCACTAGACTTTGCTGATGAAGCTGATTTTTTCTCTGTATTTATAGACAATCAAGTAAGTTCCATTCCAAAATTCTTTGGAAATATGCGAAAAAAGGACTTAATTTATAGGGGGTGGAGTTTGTCCGTGGTGTTGCTAATATTATAGGCTCAACAATATTATAAGTAGATTTGTTGATTATTACTACTCTATATATTATATTACATATATCATATATATAATTTTTATGTTCATATAAACGGTGAATATTATAACCATTCCGTTAATAAAGACAATATAAACGGTTTATAAACAACAGTGTTACTATTTATTTAGGATTATACTCAGTAAAGTAAGTGTCAAAACATCTGGATATGGTTTTTCTGATCGGCTCTTCAAAGAGTTGATTTTTATATCATACTTTTGTTCGGGACAATATACCAAGACATACTGCTTTGAATATCAGTAACACAAAGTAAAAGACAAATTCGAAAATATACTGATATCCTACTTAAATGATTTAAAGAATTACAATAAAACTTAAGATGTCAGAAATTGTGATTTAGATTTTTTTGTTCTCTCTTTCTTTTTGCTATGGCATAGCTATTACTTACCTAAAGTTCAAAATATCCAATACTCACCGAGAATAAAAATAAAAATAGATAACTTCTTACTCTGTACAAGTTGATTTGTATGCGTGTGTGTCTGAAGATATGAAGCTGTCTTTGAGGTGGTGATAATATGGGTAGATTTATAAAATATTAAGCTCTAAGGATGCTGAGAACACATCGTCTCCGTCATGTAATGCAAATCCCTATGAGAAATCTCTTTCTCAAAATGCTAATGATATATCAAATAATTATTAGGGCGATGGACTTATTGTATAGTAAATAGTCTTTATGTTTATGGAAATCTCCCCCTCCCCCACCTCAGTCACAATAATCCTTACCAAATAGATTTTTCGTTGTAACCATGACTGCATTATACTCATGAAGGTTGAGGTAATTTCCATTAGGACCCTCAATTACTTAGTTTCTCAACGTCCGGAACCAGAGACCTAATTAACGATGAGAGGAGGATATTCTCTCATTTGGGAAGAGTTTTCTAAGACCCTTTTTCACATACCTCTTTCCTGTGAAAATTAAGATAGTTGTCACAGGATGACATTTCTTTCATTTTTCTTTTGCCTATATAAAAGAGATCATTGTTAGTTTTGTTACTAGGAAATTAGAGAATCGCCAATTTATTATCTGTTAACCAAACAAAATCTGTTGGTCAAGAATAAGGTGTAATTGATGAACAAATATATCAGATTATTTATCACTAAAATTACCAAGAAAAGTGTCCATTTATAAGTGTAATAATCATAACAGGCCAAAGTAAGACATTAGTCCTCGAACTAGAATCATTTGGAGAGTAATTCTCTAAGCTTTAATGTTTCTGTATGTGAAGCATAGTATTATAAAATATGGTGGAACTCAAAATTGCAGTATTAAAAATATTCCGACCAGATAATCATTGTACTTTCTGGCATTCGACTTATTCATTAGCATTTATCTAGAGCAAATAATTGCACTTTACTTTTCCTTACAAGAACCATTTACTATTGGTATTTGGATGTTTTTTTTTTTTTTTATATCGATTTTCCTATTTAGC
>NC_090747.1:22517398-22529898 GCF_036898095.1 Palaemon carinicauda
ATGTGTTTCCCGGGAATTTTAAGAAGTAAACGATAATTCCTATGTGTTTCTATAATTTAACGAAAGTCAAAAAATAGCATAGAGAATATATTAGGAATTCATAATATCTTCACAGTCAAAATATGAACTAGAGGTTGTGGCACTGTTATTCAGTAATTTAAAAACATAGATAATGTCTAAAGCTATTCAACTAAGAGGATGTATATTAGATAACTGTGCAATAGTTTATACATATTCATAATAACTTAGATATATAATACTAGTAGGCGACCCGTCCAAAATGGTGGCTCTATATTTGAATAGATATTCAAAAGTACAAGCATAAATACAAACACACAAACATAATCAACCGAGCCCCCCCCCCCCACCCCCCCCCCCCCCCTATCCTGTCTGCAACACGGCATTTTCTGAAATTTGTGGGAGATTGTGATTTCGATGGGAACCTCGCGGGATACAACCTCTCGTCAGTGTAAGACTACTTCCTTCCTTCTACCTGAGATACGGGGAGAAACCATGCAGTTATGCAAGCAATGTAACTCAGCGTTACCGGAAATAAAAAACCATATATCATCATCATCATTTCCTCACACACACCTCTTGAAGCCAAATGCCTCGATTACATTTCACATTCGTCTTTATATTGAACTTTCAATTCAATACTTTTCCATTCACCATCACCTACTTCACGTTTGATAGTCTTCGCCCATGTAGGCCTGAATCTACCAACTTTTTTAGTGCCTTGTGGAGCCAATTTGAAAGCTTGTTGAAATATCTCTCTTGGGGAGTGCGATGTGCATGACAAACTATCTATATCTACCCATCACCATAATCTCACCCACTTATGGTACTGGACTAATCCCTCTGATAGACTCATTTCAGATCCTGTGCAGACATTTAACTCTCGATATTCTTATGAGACCTTTGTTCTAAAATATACTAAATAAGTTGTTATTATTATTATTATTATTATTATTATTATTATTATTATTATTATTATTATTATTATTATTGGTCAGCCTACAACGCTAGTTGGAAAAGCAAGATACTATAAGCCCTAGAGCTCCAACTGTGAAAAATAGCCCAGTGAGGAAAGGAAATAAGGAAATCAGTAAACGAAATAAAAAAAATAACAACAAACTATTTTCAACATAGTAACAACACCAAAACAAATATGTCATATCTAAACTATAAAAAGTCTTGAGTAAGACTGTACAACATAAAAGCATTACCTGCAGGTTTAAACTTTTGATATCTTACTGATTAGGCTGTCCGATTGGGAAGATCATTCCAGAACTTAGTCACAGCTGGAATGAAACTTCTGAAATACTGTGTAGTATTGAGCCTCATGACGGAGAAGGCCTGACTATTAGAATTACCTGCATGCCTAGTATCACGAGTAGGATGGAACGGTCCAGGAAGATCAGAAAGTAAATTATGTTCAGAATTATGAAAAATCTTATATAACATGCAAAATAAACTGATTGAACGATGGTGCAATGATTAATATCTAGATCAGACATAAGAAATTTGATAAACCGTAAGTTCCTATCCAGCAAACTAAGAAGAAAATCAGCAGCTGAAGACCAGGTAAAAGAACAATGCTCTAAAAAAGGTAAAATGAAAGAATTATATTACTTCAGAATAGATTGATCACCAAATAGCTTAAAAGAACTTCTCAATAAGCCATTTATTTATTTATTTAAAATTATGCAATTGAAGTAGACGCAGACCTAATGTGTTTCTCAAAATTAGGTTTGCGGTCGAGAATCACACCTAAAATTTTAAAAGAAAAATTATCAATGCTGGGAACCAGATTTTGAGGAGCCATTATCCATGACCTACTTACAATCATACCTTGAGTTTTGTTAGGATTCAACTTCATACACATTAATTTGTACCGTTAACTAATCCTAGCTAGATCTCTAATAAGAGTTTCAGCAACACTACTTCTACATTCAGGAGATGGAATTGATGCAAAAAGAGTAGCATCATCTGCATATTCAACAAGCTTGTTTTCTGAGCTAAACAACATATCATGCGTATAAAGTATCAAAAGTAATGGGCCGAGGACACTACCCTGTGGAATACTAGATATTGCATTCCTATACTCATTCTGGTACCCATCATCAATAACTCGTTTAGATCTATTACTTAAAAAAAGTCAATAATAATGCAAAGAAACGACCCACTCACTCACAGCTTTTTGAGTTTGAAAACAGTGGCCTCATGATTAACACAGTCAATGCAGTTCTAAAATCAAGGAGAATCATTCGAACTTTCTGAATACAATCAAGAGATTTCCGTAAAGCATTAGAGATTTTAAGAAATGCATTTTAAGCTTCAAGGCCTTTTCAAAACCAAATTGCAATCTAGATATGAGAGGATTACCTTCAGCAAACCTATTAAGAAGTTTTGCAAAAAGACATTCAGGAACTTTAGATAATATGAGAGCTCTGTAAATTGGGTGGTAATCAGTTGGAATTGAGCTACCACATACACATTTATATAGTGAAGTAACATTACCAATTTTCCAACATATGCTAAAAGCATCTTTCTAACTTGCACAAAATAGCAGATAACTTTGGAGCTAAGAAATCTGTAGTCTTTATAAAATAAAAACAAAGGAAAAATACCATTTGGGTCTACACCTCCATAAACATCAAGGTCCATCAACAGAACTTTAATTTCACGTTATCGAAAAGATCAACTAATTAGTTTATCTTCAGGAAAAAAGTAATGAGGAATTTCGAGTTTCTCATTACTCTGCTTACTGTCAAACACATCAGCCAGAAGGGTTGCTTTTTCCTTTGGACAGTGAGTGACTGAGCCATGTGGTTGAGGTAAACAAAGAACTGTTGCATCTACACCAAATAGTACAGATATAAGGGTAGTTCACCACTTATATACTTGGGTTATACCAGAAATGTTTTTTATGGTTGAATTGTATTCCTTTTCAGTTGAAGCATAAACTCTCAGAGTAAAGACTCTAAGCTGAGTATAGTTACTCCATGTCAAATCTGATCTGTTACCCTTCTAAAGATTATAGGCTTCCTGCTTCTCCAAATAAGCACGTCTACAATCATCATTGAACCAAGGTTTGCCTTTCACTCTATACCTAAGCAAATGAGAAGGGATACGCTTACAAATTATGTTGACTAGATTGTCATTCAAAGCAACAACAGGATCAACACAATTACACAATTGTGACCATTTCGAGCCCAAAAGATCACGCAAAATCCAATTGCAGTCTGCTTGAGATTTAAATTAATCTTACATGAGTATGATAAATCAGGGACAAGGTGCTCAGTCTTCATTTCTAATGAAATCAAGGCATGGTCAGATGTCTCGACTGGAGAACCAACCTCACTATTACTAACACCACGGGAGTCAGTGTATACAAGGTCGAATCAGTTACCAGACCTATGAGTAGCTTCACTTAGGATTTGTTCACAGCCGGATTCAGAGGCAAAGTCTAAAGCTCTTGAACCATGGTGATCGTTAGGAGAAACAGTTATAACCACTCCCTAAGGTGAGCTTTGAAATCATTAACAAACAGTAAACAGGCCTTTCTATAATCTTGTTGTATATTAGCCATGATGGTAAGAAGACAATGGAAGATAGAATCTTGCATATCACGATTCTAGTAGATCGAACAAAATTAGATATTGTTATGCGTGCCGCAAATTATTATTTCCTGAATCTCATGACATCCACATTCATAGCAGGACTTATGAGAAGCAGGGTACTCAGTCCTAATATACCCCACTATTCCCTTGGCCCTAGGGATTGCATCGTGTTTCAACATTTTTGGCTTCTTAGAACCAGTTAAAAGGAGCCCAGATGAGTGACATATATTAAAAAATAGTCCAGGAGAACAAAAGAACATCATACTGTCTAGACGCAGCTGTAAGGTGTTGAATATTTGCATGAAGACCACGAATATTGCAATGCAGTAGATGACATTGTCAAAATATAGGACGTACTGGTCCCGGATTTGACTCAATGTTTCCAAAGAGCATAAGAAATAATGGTAATAAAATAGATACATCATCCTTAAAAACCAAATTAACAAGAATGATAAAAAGAGTAATAGGTATATAGATATAAAAAACTAATTGATCAAAACCATAGGCTATAGAAAAAATGTCAGAAAAACTGGTCAACATGGAGGAGCCGATAAACCATGCAAGGCTGAATAATCTTCAGGATAGCCACTTCAACTGAAAAGAGGACAGTTCGGATAGTTTTGAAAAGTAAAATAATGAGATAAGGAAAAGGTTTTCTTTTCCTCATCTTATTCTTTTACTTTTGATAATCCAACACGCATCCATAACCTTTCTATTAACCCTGCCCAACACACCACTTAAAAAAAAAAAAAATAGACGGACAAAAGATAAAAAAGAATAAAAAGATTTAACAAAAATAGAATTGTGTTCCCGTGTGTACCCTAAAGCAAGAGAACTGTAACCCAAGACAGAGTAAGACTATGGTAAAGAGGCTATGGCACTACCCAAGACTAGAGAACAATGGTTTGATTTGGGAGTGTCCTTCTCCTAGATTGAGCTGCTTGCCATAGCTGAAGAGTCTCTTCCACCTTTTCCAAGAGGAAAGCAGCCACTGGAAAATTACAGTACAGTAATCAGCCCCTTGATTGAGGAAGAGTTGTTTGGTAATTTCAGTGTTGCTATGTGTACAAGGAAACACGAGAATGTGTAACGAATAGGCCAGACTATTCGGTGTATGTGTAGGCAAAGAAAAATAAGCCGTAACCAGACAGGGGGCTCCCATGTATTACTGTCTGGCCAATCAAAGGATCCAATAATTCTCTTGCGGTAATAATAATAATAATAATAATAATGATAATAATAATAAGAATAATAATAATAATGATAATCATAATAATAATAATAATACACCTTTATGTTTCGATAAAAATGGGATATTCCCCAACCCCTACAACAAAATCACTAATATGATGACACGAAGGACGCATTCAAAGATCGCACAGACATAGAAATAATCCCTTTGCAATCTGTCTTCGTCGAAATTGTTGTGGAAGTTAAATAAGACTATATTCAGATCATGTTCCAAACGTCTCTCAGCATAACTGAAAGACACAGATCTATCGAACTTAAAATTGTGTTAGAAACGAACAGCCTACTTTTCCGGGACCCAGTTTCCGAATGCAAAAAACAGTGAAGAGCTTTCTGTTATAAAGGAGACATCGTTTGAATTCCATCTGCTGTAAACGGATCGTAAACATAAGTAGAACCTGATATACACATCGCTCTATAACGACTTTCATAATTTCAATTATATCCTCATTGGTTTGTTTCATCATAATTCTGTCTTCATTATTGCAGTGTTAATTAATAAACAATCTGTGTAATGCTTGAATATCTTTTTCATTTTATAGTCATTAATTTTAAATACATCGAGCACTATTTTCTATTTCTATATTGATGAAACCATATCTCGAACTGTTTATGTATACGTGGACGTTTTGTAAAATCCAATAAAAAACATCTCACGCCTAATTAGCCGACATGGCATCATTCACCATGACGAATTATTTCACCTTTCACACGCAGTGAATTATTTTTTTTTTTTCACCATGAAATTTGTCGGAGCAAACACTTATTTATACTTGGTTGAGTAATATTTCAGCAGAAGAGTAGGTGCTGCATTGACATTGCATGTCTATCAATTTGTTGTAGCGATACGGGGCACGATATATTTTTTAATACGACTGAAAAAGAAATTATATATCATTGTTTACCTCGATACGGACATATACGATTGAACATTATATCATTTTTAAAGAAGACTTTCTAAAAGTATATCTAAATCAATAAACTAAAGAAAATTAAATTTTCTATTTTACAATATTTATACATAAAAATATGTTCATCATAATTAGACTTTCATACACACGCACACACACATACACACACACACACACACACACACACACATATATATATATATATATATATATATATATATATATATATATATATATATATATATATATATATTGTAGTAAACTTACGTTAATTGGCAAAAGAAAAATATGAATGACAAAATAAGATACCTTTATTATTTTGATTAGTTGCACATATCTGTTTCTCTATAGTATGTGCATCAATAATAGTACATAAACATAACATATCCTGTATAACTCAAATAAAGACATTTCAGAGATAGAAAATGGAAGATCCTATCGACAAACGAAAACGTAAATGTATTTGTCATTAGGAATCAGATCTCTAAAAGGGATTTTCAGATACAAAATCCTCCTGAAGAGATTGTAATTTCTAATGCTTTCTAATCCTTAGCGTTCTTTGCGAAATTACTTTAAATGATTTATGCTCTGTTGATAAAATTAAATTTCCGATTACAAGACTGATCTTTGCTTATGTATATGTATATGATTCAAACAGCTCTAGACACGATTTTAGATGGATTTAGATAAATAATCCCTAAAAGACGAATTTGGGCCAAAATCTCTAAACATTAATATATATATATATATATATATATATATATATATATATATATATATATATATATATATATATATATATATATATATATATATATATATACATATATATATATATATATATATATATATATATATATATATATATATATATATATATATTGACGATCTATCGCTGAGGCATGCGAACCTGTCTATTGTGTGAGGTCCCCTCATCGAGTCCAAAAACCGGAACATCGGACTTGACAACATCCACTCGTGTTAGTCCAACATTCTTGATAGCATATCCGCCTGGGTGTTTAGTTTGCCGCTCAAATGACGAGCAATAATTGTTCGATTGTTTTGTATAGCCTCGGCCCATATCAACTTCGCAATTTCTGTCAACTCCACCACTGAACCACTCATGTGATTGATGTACGCTACTGTAGTGATGTTGTCTGATAAAACTTGAATCGTTTTTCCTTTTAGACTGGGAAGAAAGGCTCTTACACTTAAACCGCCATCAACTCTCTTACATTGGAGTGTTGGTAAGACAACTCTGGGTCCCAGAAACCCTGAGTTGTCTGTTATTGGAATGCCCTCCCCAACCAAGTTGGGATGCGTCTGTCACCAGCTGGCCTTCGACCTCTGAGGGTAATATAACTTTCCCATTACATTTTGGTAATGATTTATACCACCACAAGAGATCTTTCTTGGCACATGAGTCCAGTTCTAGTTGAGATTCACATGTATTTTTTTGTTTGATCAACTTGTACACATTTCTTAGCATTAATCTGCCTGGCAACACTGCTTTACATATAAAATTGCGTGTCCGGAAAATTCACCGCCAGCAATTCACCGCCAGTAAATCACCGCCAGCAAATCACCGTTAAAGAAAATTCACCGCCAGCAATTCACCGCCAGCAAATCACCGCCAGCATACCATTCACCGTTAAAGAATTTACCAAATAATAAATCTCAAATTTTTTTTTATTTTACGCATTATAAAGGACATTTAAAAATCTTAATTTGTTGCTACGACATTCTATTTATTTGTTCATACATTCATAATTAAAATAACTGCTTAAAAGGAAAAGAAATAAAATAAATTTTTTATAAAATATAAATTCGTACATAAAAATCTAGTATGAAATATTATGAGCTATTCCACGCAAGTAATCAATAACATTTATATCTGGATCATAGTTTCCGACAAGTCTTCGAAGTCGTTGGGCGCAATCTCGATATTTTTTCTTTTTCTTGGGAGGTTCCTGACCAGCCAAGTATTGCTCAAATCTAACTTGATTTAATGCCTGTTCTTTCTTAATGCAGTCATTAAATTTCCAGATGTTTGGATGGCATGCTGTCATCTGTTCTTCAAAAGCTCTGTGCCACCCTTCTACAGAATTGTTTGTCTTTGGCAAATTATGTAATACAGCTTCATAAACGTTCCACATTTCGTGCGGAAATTGGGGTGGTCGACGACGCTGTCTTCTGTCTGGACGTCCTATCCAGGTATCTTCGAAATAATCCAAGACTTCTTGGACCTCAGGGGGGAAAATATCGCTGTCACATAACTCTTCGAATGTAGATACGACTCTCTCTATTGGTACGAATGCTATTGGAGGGAGCATTCGCAGACTTAAAGCAAAATCTGCGTCATTTTCATACCTCTCTTTTAACCCATGACATTGAATAGTACGCATGATACACTGGCAAAAATGGAAAAAAACGGCTTTTTGGCTTAATTTGGAGAAATGTGTTTTTACATGCTTTTATCATAGCTTTTTCAAAATCTGTTGTTATTGACAAAGGGGTAGAGACGTGAGTGAGTTCTTTATCTTTCCCAAAAATATTTCATACGTTTCTTGAGATTTATCTGGCAATAAGGCATATACTAACGGCAATGAAATATTTTCCTTTAAACCATGTAGAGTGTATAACTGAAAGAATAATAACAGGACGGTTTTGAAGGTTCCATCCGCATACCAATGTTGGCTTTCAGCTAACAATTGTAGATTTCGCTGCGTGCTGAAGATCATTATGCGCTTCTCAATATTACCAGAATCAAAATATAAGAACTCCTCCCCATTTGGCAACGTAGTAAAACCCTCACTTTGAATGAACCCATGGGCCATTTTAAAGAAGTGTGTTAGATATGTATGCCTAAAAGAGCGAGACAACACTGAACCGCAATGAAAGTGTTGCTTCAAAGGGTTGAGAAAATTTTAATTTATAAAGAATAAAACTCAATAATGAGTGAACTGTTAATTTTTGTTTTCAAACGGTCTATTAACTACCATTTAGGATAATTTTGAAACGATTGTTAGGTGATAAAATATTCTAAAAAAGAAAATGGGTGAATTGTTTTGCGATGAATTGTTAGGCGGTGATTTGCTAGCGGTGAATTTTCCTTAACGGTGAATTGCTGGCGGTGATTTGCAGGCGGTGAATTGCTGGCGGTGAATTTTCCTAAACTCATAAAATTGCACTGGCCAGCGATTTTTGACATAACTCTAGCAGACACTGACTTTTGAGTTAACACCCTTTTAATGTCTTTCCTAACTTTAGAAATCTTAGTACTAGGTACCTTTAGCATTGGTATTCCAGTATCTTGAGTTTCTAGGAGTAGGCCTAAATATTCTATTGTAGACTTAGGAATTAATATGGAATTTTCAACGTTGATTTTCCAACCAAGGTCAGTAAGTGTGTCTACTACCACTTCAGTATCTAGTAGTAGTGTGGCTTTAGGACCACATAACAAGAGGTCATCAACATAAAGTATTAACCTGATGCTGCATTCTCTTAGATACTTCACAACTGGCCTCAAAACATTTGTAAATATATGTGGTGCAATAGAACATCCAAAATTCAACACATTCCAAACATAATATTGGTCTCTCCATTTAAACCCAAAATATTTCCTGAAGTCACGTTTAATACGTATATGATGAAAACCGTCTTTCAGATCAACACTAACATAAGAATCACCATTCTTTATAACGTTTGGTAAACATGATAAGTCTTCATATCTTGTCTTTGGTACTTCAATAAACTGATTGACAAATCTCATATCACTAATCAATCTGTACTTTTCTTTTCCTTTCTTTCTAGTACATCCTATAGGTGACACACATAGGGGTTTTTCTGAAACCTTACTAATGAAACCGTCATTTAGGTAGTTCACTATTTTAGAGTCAATAAAACATTCTTCTTACACACTAGATGTATAGTTCGCGAATTCACACTGTTCTGGTTCTGATAAAAATGGTATAGTCACTCCATATTTTAGCCAGCCTATTATGTACTCAGGGGTTCCAATTTTTTCCCAAGACTGTATGTTTTCTGCCAAATTATACATTACACACAGTATATATAATAGTTAAGCTTAAAGAGATAAATTAAATTTGAGAAAAAGTAAAAAGAAGAAAAAAAAGACGAAAAAAAAATGTAACACGGTCACTCACTTCACTGGTGACAAATAACCAAACCCGATCTGCAAACACTAGCACTAGACCTAATTTATTCAACAGAGTTAAGTACATACATTACATTAAACATTATTCTGTGTTATTATTATTTACGCCTTCATGTTTCTTCCAGGAGTAATTGGAAGCACTTTGTGACTGATTACGCATGTAGTAATTGTTGTTGTTGTAACCGCGGCCTCTGCTGTTGTTATATCCCCCACTGTAGTTGTTGAAGTTATTGTATAAGCGCCCTCTCTGGTTGTCTCTATATTTTGGTTTAGAACTTGGATCATTACTAGTTATTTGCACAGCTTTTAGTAATGAGTCTAATTGTTTGTCATCTAGGTTAGTTGTGCCCCGTGACAAGTTTTTGAACAGTTGGAAGGTTTTGGCGCCAAACTGACCAGACACCACTAATGCCGAATGTTCTTGGCGTAAATAATCAATATGCGCTTTCTGAACATTAAAGATCTCTAATAGGTCATCCTGTGACGCCTGCTCATCTAAATTCTACAGTAATTTAATAGTAGTCTCCACGTATTTCACGCTATTAGCAATAGCATTAGCAATTATCTGTTCATCTCGCTTGATACCAGACTTTGAGGTACTAACACGTAATTCTTGTGGCATTTCAATACCAGACACTTTGTCCTTTATTGCTCGATATTCATCTTGAATACTACACTGATTATCTCTAGCTACTGTAGCCTATGATATATTTCCGCCTGTTCCATTAGAGGTAGAAGGACCGGCATTCACTGTTGCACACTGCAACTTCGTTCCACCACGGCGGTCATGCACAAAAACCTCATCCCAAAGACGCATCACTATCAAACCCATGTTTGGGTCTTGTATCACTATTTTTATTTCTTTTTCCACCTTCTAGAGATTCTAGACGACTTATAATGTCACTTTGTCCTTCTTCCACTACTTTTAGTGAGGTATGAATGGATTTTGATAACTCATCCATCAGGAGAAGCCTGACTGCATAGTGATGCCCTACTACGTATAACGAACAGACTGATATAATAGACTACAACCAACAAACTATGTTTTTCTTTTGCCTTAACTTCACACACAAACACACACACACACGCACATATATATATATATATATATATATATATATATATATATATATATATATATATATATATATATATATATATATATATATATATATATATATATATATATATATATCACACACACACACACACACACACACACACACATATATATATATATATATATATATATATATATATATATATATATATACGAAATAGTTAGATATATTAGGTTTCCGCAAAATTATATCAACTGGAGAGGCTTTTATTGAATTAAAAGGGGCTATATAAAAGGAATATAGCAAATGTAATGCGGTTTTTTATCAGTAAAACTCTTGCAGGTAACATAAAAGAATTCGGTAGTGCAAGTGATGGAATTGTAACATTAATTAGCAAACTGAATAAGAGGTATAAACCGAAGATAATTCAAAATAATTCAAAATAGTTCCAATAACATCCCATATAATGGACGAAATAGAAGCTTTTTATGAAAAAGTTAACGTTCAATTTACATTTGTTTTCAAAGATATAGAAACTTTTTTATAAAAATCCTGTGATATCTGTGAAGAAAACTTAAGATTCAACTTACATTTGTTCTGTACGATTTCAGTACTAAAGTAAGTCAAAGGAAATGAGAGACTTCAGTAAATAAATTTAGAGTATGATCAAGGAAAAGCAGAAGAGACGTGCTTGTAGAATGTTCTAGAACAAAATCTTAAAATAAATAATGAACCTGTAAAAACGAAAAAACATTATAGATTCCATTCTCAGAGCAAAAGGTGATTTAGTTCTCAACGTCACAGTGTTGAACGAGGTGAGAAAGCAAAATATGATTATATCTAAGAGAAGCTAGAGAAAAATTTTGAAAAAAATAAATAAATAAACAGTCTTGTAACAGTGCTATCAATATAAAGTAGGTGATCATAGCTGCATGATGAAGTGAGAGCAAGTAAAGAAGAAATTAAGAGTAATTTAGCAAAATTAGTATAGTAATCAGCACAATAGAAAGGTGGAAAAGTTCCTAAACAAGATCAAGGAAGAATTTGAAAAAATACAAAAAGCCCCAAAAAAGAAAAGATTGGAAATGAGGGTAAAATCCAAGAGAGATTAAATAGAAAACAATAAACAATCTAAAACTGAAAAACAATCTTAGAAAAAATCTGACAAAAACTGGGGAAACTAAGGATTGGAAAAACAATCAAATTAAGGAAAACAAAACTTGGATCAGGATGCCAACAGATGTTTGCTCTGAGGGATGAAAATGGAAATCTTATCTACAAACGGGTCATAAATATCATAGATGGTTTCGATATATTCTTATAAAATAGTGATATAAGAAATAACTTTGATATTTAAGAAGATTGGATAAGAACTGATTTAATAACACATTAATGAGATTTCGTAGTAGTAAAACTCGCTCAATCTCACACAAACACGCCGGAAGAATGATCTATGCCAGTGATTCCTAACCTTTTC
>NC_090747.1:22552644-22555144 GCF_036898095.1 Palaemon carinicauda
CAATCCATGTTTGTCAAATCTTACATGAGCAGATGATCAACTTGGTGGAGTAACGAAAACTTTGGGTGTGGAAGAAATTTCGATAAAGTCACTGTTGTGAGTTACATTCCTATGTGGCCTGATTTCCTGACCATTTCCTCAAACTTTATCATATCTTCAACTTCTAATCTTTTTTTAAGAAAAAGTCCACATCTTTAACAGTTGTAGCAGTTAATCACATGGTACATATCATGAATAAGTACCCCATCGCTACATAACTTTTCCACCATTATCATGAGTAGCCTTCCGAACTTCAGGATCACATTTCATCAATATAATTTAGAGACCGAAAATAAGTACATGTGATCAGATCTTTTTCATCTGTACACCAAGGGCGCGAATCATTGGAGATATATAACATCTCTTAACTCCTCATCCTACCCTCCATCCCAGATTCACATGAACGGTGTTGTGGCTGACACTACAAAGAAATAATAGGCTATAGTGGAGCTCTAACTCATTATAAATTGATTTCTGAAGAGAAAACTTTCATTTACACTACATACTTACAGAGCTTATAACATCTTATTCTTCATAGGATCCAATATCGTATTTAGAATAAAAAAGAAACTTTTACGATTGAAAATAGGATCTAGCTGTGTTTCTTTTATTTAATCCATGATTAGTTCAATAGAAGAAAGGTTAAATTTCATATTGAGAACACAATGAACACATAGTTTTATGTATTCTTATGACTTTGTTATGATAACAAAATAAAAAGAGTTGATTACTATGGATGATGATAAAATTATATTCGAGATTTCAAGCAAAAAAAAAAAAAGTCGATAAAAATATGCAAAAAAGAAATATCTCAGATCAAGGTTGAAAGGCTTTTCCAATATATATGTTAAACGGAGAGTATCAAATGTGATACTATCATGAAATAGTGTAAAAAATACTCTGGATAATCTGATTTGCTCGGAATTCGACAAGATGATCTCAAGCCACATCCGATGAAAACATGCCACGAAAGGTTATATGAACTAAAAAGGTTCTTCAACATATTTCCTGTCATTTGGAGTCATAGCCTAAACAGAATCTTTAACTGAGTATGACATCAAATCAAATTATCATTAGAGTTTTTAATCTTGACAGTTTCAGAGGTAACGAGATGCAGAGATTTGTATTATCCGAAGGGTTATAATAGATTAAGGTTTTCTTTGATAAGAAGTAATAGTTTTTAACGCCAATGAACAGTGAGTAATATTTGCTGAAAGTCAGTAAAGAGTAGCTAGTTAGATACGAAACTTGTTTTCTTATGCAGATAACTACAGTGATAGTTTAAGCTCTTAATGAGATTTAGGTGTAGGAAATATTTAAGTGATAACCAAAATTTTATATAAAACTGTTATAAATAGACAGAAGATTCCCAAAACTGGACATGCAAGTGTTGTATGTGGGAAGATGCTAACCATTTATAATTATTTTGATTCCCGTGAGGATACACAAAAATCTGAAGTTTACGAGAGTGCAATAATTTTGTGTCAAATATACAATTCTCCAGAATGTTTATGAAAAGAAAAGAGAGAAGCTCACGTTTAAAAAAATGTATTATTCACTAAAAGGCAAAAGGAGTTCCTTTCAAGATGTCTTATAAGTGAAAACCCTTTGGGTCCAATGCTCGGTGATAAGGAAAGAATTAGCTTTTAATAGTGTGTTGTATTTATTACAAATGTTCGTCACTAGGACGAAGGAATACAATTGGTCCTCGTTTGGTATATAAATGGCAGCTAATTGCTTAACGATATAATTGGAATGCGGGGCTCGATGACCCCAATGGATTAGAAAGGTAAATCTCAAGGTCTATAGACCTTGGTAAATCTTATACTAAATTGGCATTGCGAAACACCAAATAATTAATTTTCATTATCGATATTAGTGCAGCAGATCTCGATACATCCTTTGATAATAATAATAATAATAATAATAATAATAATAATAATAATAATAATAATAATAATAATAATAATAATGATAATAATAATAATAATAATTATAATAATAGTAATAATAATAATAATAATAATTATCATTATTATTATTATTATTATTATTATTATTATTATTATTATTATTATTATTATTATTATTATTATTATTATTCCCTTATTCATATCTTGAACCAGAAAATTGGTTTTAGCTTTTCTCTGTCGCCATGGCAATGTCCTTAATCTTGATTGACTTAATCTGGAGAGACAGCAACTTCAGAAACTCGGGGAGAATTCCAATGGGATGAATGGCAACAACTGAATTGAGAGCCACTAAGGATGTGATTTATGGTTTAACTTTTTTCTATGTTTCTTACTTAACTTTTCTCCTGGATCAACACCAGCCAGCGATAACCAAAATCCATCATCCCACCACCAAAATTATCCTCAGTAAACATAGTGAAACTTCAAGACGATTCTGGGGAGAAAAAATTTTAAGGGATTTGTATTATCAATGATTTATAACCACAACG
>NC_090747.1:22572644-22592644 GCF_036898095.1 Palaemon carinicauda
AATAACTTCTTACTCATATTCAACAAGTCGCTCTAATTCATGGATTCGAACAATATTAATTTCGAAAAATTGTTAATTCGAATATCTTATAATTCGATCAATTGTAAATTCGAACACTTACACATTTGAACAATTGTTTTCGAATAATTGTTTTTCGAAAAATCGTCAGCAAAACATATATATATATATATATATATATATATATATATATATATATATATATATATATATACATATATATATATATATATATATATATATATATATATATATATATATATATATATATGTATATATATATATATATTTGTATATATATTCCCTAAAACTTTGTCATTTGAAAAAAACGGTTATAAAGGTGGGTATCATGCAAAATTACTGACAAATTCTGGGAAATTTGCACAACTCCTTACATATTAGTAAGCAATTAGTTGACTGCTATTGACTCGGAAAATCAATAGCAGCTGACGTCTTAGGTCTGAATATTCAGATTTTAACGGCAATATAATCTAAAGTATTATATTTCTTCTTTGTTCAAGACAAATACTCGTTATTCAAAGCAATGGAAGAAAGGAAGCAGTATTTTTTATTCGTCTCTCCTGAAGAAGAAGGTAAAATAAGTTGTAATATTATGTACTGTCAGTTTAATAAATGCAAATGTTTCAAAAATTAAAATGTATATGATAGCAGATGTAAATGTGGTAATACTTGTAAAATCAGTGAAAAACATTAATGTTTTCTTTTATATACATTTAATCTTGTTCAATGTTGAATATTGCGTTAAATATATTCTCTGTCTTTCATCCATAATCTCATAATTTATCTAGCCTTGTTTTAATACTAAATATTATGAAAAAGGGTAAATGTTTTACGTCTCTTTATTTACAGTTTACTTGTAATAACAGAAAGGGTCCTTAGAGATGGAAAGAAAAACAGGGGAAACAAGAAAAGACGATGAAATGACGAACTAAGATAATTGCTATTATAGAATGGCACAGAAAGGACATGAACAGACGGAAGTGAAATGACATTTTTGAGGTCTTGTCCTTCAGTGAGATAGTTTCGATTGATTATGATGATGATGATGATGATTCAAAGATATATATCTTCAATGAATATAGAGAAATGTCAAATTAGAAAACACAGGAATGGAAGTGCTAGAAATAAGGATAATGTACCCATTAATAATTACATGCTCAAAAAAAAAAATAAATACATTCCATACATTCCAGTGATGCATATGAAATTCGATATAAAATCATAATATACATAAAAATAAAAAGCGATCCACTTTTCCAAGTTAACCCCAAAATTCTGTCAGTCTGTTTCCGATATTCCATATTGATCAAGTTTAAGCATCATACGTCAGTTTATTTGAAGTTTAAATTTGTAATGGGTAAGATCAACAGATGTTATCAATTTGACTATTTATCTATTGTCATATGACATCGGGGTAACACCTCCATGGAGTTCATAGTGTTATAAAACTGTAAAATTTGGATTTTATTTTTTTCAATGTGATTAAAAAATTCTTTCTTATTAGATTATTATTGTTATAAAATCAATCTTCCCGCTAAATAGTGTGTTGTACCTCTTTTTAAAGGGACCATTCATATAGTCTCAATTCAAGTAATAAAATAAACATTAAACTAATATGTGATACAAAAATGATTCTACTGTCAGGAATAAAGTTTATATATACTAATTACCTGCCTACTCCTTCACATATGTGAATAACGCAAAGTATATACAGTATAGATTTGAATATTACTTTACAAAGCGGCTAGTAAACAGATTTTTAATCAATAGTTAAATATGAAGACAAATAATATACATATATATTACGAATTTGTTTTATTTCTGAGCTGATTTTACTTCAACACTATCGGCATCCGACGCCAAAAGCCACCAAACTGACTAAAGCAAATAATTTCACCGATTCTAAGTATTTGTTTTACTTAAATTTTCGGTAAAAATCATCGCGAATTTTATTTTATGACTGATTGTTTCTGGCATCCGTTTTACCACATGTCCCTTCAGACATGTAAATATATCATTTCACTTGATAATGTTGCACTTATGAAAATACTTTTCACATTCAGTCAAGTGGCAGATATTGAGGCTTTCCGATGTAAGTTAAATGTTCAACTGAACGTAGTTCATGAATGTACGGCACAGATATCCCAAAATGCAGGTATAAACCCGAGCGAAACATGGGCATGAATGAATTTTTTATGGCCTACTATTTTCATTTTTTTTTTTTGTTTTTAGATTTCATCTCTTCTGAGCCATTGTATATGATTTACTTCAATTTAACCTTTTTTAAGTAAAGTAATATCTATTGGGGTTTGAAATTCAGAGAAATGTATGTTCAGCCGGCTGAAGCGTCTCTAAATATGGCTCAGTTCATTTTCTCAGAGGGCAATGTAAGTGTCTATTTCAGTATAGACAATACATTCAGGTTTCCCTTTTCAATGAAAATTCAGACATGAATAGCATCATTCTTTTCTCCTATCCTTGGCATTTTTCTCATACTTTGGATGATTTTGTTGTTCTCAGGTTTCTAGAATGATTATGATACGTCTGATTCAGATAAAAAGATGACTATCTTGAGAAACAAGAGCCTTCTATTTTCAGGATCGATTATCTTTGTTTGCATATCAATTCCCCTTTATTATGATACGTTATGTTTACTAATTGTAATTTCATTTGTCGTTGTTTTATATTAAATTTTCATATATCCCATGGATTATATAAGGTACAAATTCTAACATATCAAATATCTCATGAATCAGACACGAGCATCTTAACAATTATAACATGTATCTATAATATTATATAAATTCGGAATGGATGGTTAAACAAAAAAGTTAATAAATCCTAACTAATTATAATTATAAATCTTTTTTCACGTGTAAAGAGCAAGCCTCTTTTTAGAGCTAAGATAAGAAAATATTTTCTTTCTATTATTTAAGAAAAGATTAAGGACGGTATACATACTCTGAACTTATGATGGCCAATTTCCCAAAAATAGTAAAATATCTTTCAAAAGAACTTGAAGCTGCATTACCATTCCTTTCATAGAAAGTTCCTCCGGATGTGTAATAAAATTTCGTGAGTGTTGCTCTTTTTACGTCTGCATTCACGGATGCAGTCTTTCTCTTTTGCGATCCATATCCTCGGGTCTGGAGGGTAAATACAGAGAGAACAAAGATGCTGGAACTTTAAGGCAATTTTCGACTTAAGTGATTTGCTGGAGGTGTGACTTTACAAAGTAATCCAAGTAAGAGGTCATTCATAGGATTTTCACGTGGAATTTGATAACTTTATATAGACTAATATACAAGATAATTTCCATATTCTTTATTCGTTCATAATTAGACTTAAGTAAAAATTTAACAGAGAAAGTTCTCTGGATAGATTTAACGAAGAAGTAAAGGTAAGTGGATATAATATATTCAAGAAAAAAAAAATAAAAATATAACACATAAGAACATTCAACTGATTTTTTTTATTTTTCTTACCCTCTTGTCAGAATCAATTTCATTTCATGTTTAACTCCTTTCAAAATGAGAAGACAACGATCAGAGTATCAAAACCACTGTCCATTTTATGAATGTAGTAAATTGTTAAGTTCGTCAATTTGATATTCAATGAAGCAGATAAGGATCATGTTTAAGAAATTTATTGCACCCATACAAATAACAAGGTATATTACACAATGAGGCAAGTCATTGGCAGGGAGATCCAATTATGATGAAAACAACATAAAAACCTGAAACAGCCTCCTTCAAAACTGAATCAATTTATCTTCACCGTCACCTATACAGATAATAATGTAATTCAATAACTAGGATTCGTTGTCGAAGTATATACCATGCAGAAAAATTAAGAATAGTTTATCTTATTACAATGGATTGAATTTGACCTTTAGGACGATTAATAATAACACAATCCTTATTTCTATTACATGTATGTATGTATGTATGTATGTATTCAAGTGGGCTTTTGTCTTTGTGCCTATAAGAATTATTTTATTTATGTTCTAATAAAATCTGGAATTACAATCAGCGTAATAAAGCCAAAATAGACAGAGATAAATAGTTTAATCAAATTTTACCAAATATTGCCCTTTCCATGAATCAAATAAACAGGAGCCATTAATAACATTTTGGTCAGTCTATTATCTGAGGTATGTTCATTTATCTAAAACCAAATTTTTCATGTACTATATGATGTATAATTTCAAAGAATAATATTTCCAAATAATATTTATCAGGATCAATACCTCAAACAAACATAATTATAAAATATATTCGCATTCTTTCATGAAACTTAACATGAAAATGCAGGTTGATTAAACAAGAAAATCTTCACTAGAAAAAATCGGTAGAATAACTTAGTTGATATGGATAAGATGTCTTGAGGTGCTGCAGATGTGCAGTAATAAGATCTGCAAGAGCAATATTTTACGTTCCCTGCAATGTGGATCGGGTAAGTTCTGTGCTTAGTTTGAGCATAAAGTCTCGGTTCTAGAGGTCGTATATTATTACCAGTGCTAAAATTTGTATTGTTTTATTTCAAGTCCCTGAATGACACTGATTAGACTAATTTAATTCGATGAGATATCTCCGTCATTCATTTAAGCATACATCATTCTCTCTCTCTCTCTCTCTCTCTCTCTCTCTCTCTCTCTCTCTCTCTCTCTCTCTCTCTCTCTCTCTCTCTCTCTCTCTCTCTTAAAGCTATGGCCATAGATATCTTTTCTGGTCTACCACTAACTATATGACTTAACAGTCACCTAAATTTCTAATTATACATACCCTTTTTTTCGTTTTCCTCTCCTTAGAGTATTCATAGTCCTTCTGTACCAACCGTGTGTCACACGATCGTAGATACTTCATTTTGTGCTTGTATCTTCGCTCTCCCCTGGCACTAAAAAGAACCTGAAATAACATGTCTGTTTTCTCATCTGTAACAGTGTCGACTTTTGAACATGAAAATTCTTGTTGTTTGAGATTTTGTATATAAAGGAGAGTGTTCTACAATAAACACACTCAGTTGCTTTCATCATGTCTTTGAGTCACAACCTTCTCTCGGCCCGTCACACTGGTAACCCCGGAGTGACTCGCTCCTCCTGCCTCCCCTCCCCCACCTCTCACCGTTACTATGACGCCGTCAACGCATACCTTCTTCAGCAGTACTCGCCGTCGCCAGCCGCCCGTATAGCAATGCTTTTTCAGTTCTCTCAACAACCGTCGGGGGACCAAAGGGCTTCGCTCACTCTCGGGAAAATGACCAGTATTACTCGACTGCAACCTGCCGCAGATGGCTCTCCTCGTGAGGTGAACTTACTTCGCGCTCTTATAGACAGCCACTTCATGACCTCCAAAACCTCCATCAACGCCTCCACTCGTGACGAAGAAGACACCTACTCAACTTCAACCGACACACATGCCTATGAATGCCGTAGGACACGCCTATGAATGCCATAGGACACACACGCCTATGAATGCCGTAGGACACACACCTCTATGAATGCCGTAGGACACACTCGCCTACCCCGTGACGAGCCGGAGCGGCAACGAAGCCACCCATCCACCACTTGCTCGCACCCCAACCAACGACTTCTACAGCCACTCACTGCCGCTAATTGGCGCACTTTTTACTACTACCTCTCCAGCTTAACATGTTCAGTATGTCATTTTTAGAGGGGGAGCCATGTACCAACCGTGTGTTATACGATCGTACATACTTCATTTGGTGCTTGTATCTTCGCTCTCCCCTGGCACTAAAAAGAACCTGAAATAACATGTCTGTTTTCTCATCGGTAACAGTGTCGACTTATGAACATGAAAATTCTTGTTGTTTAAGAGTTTGTATATAAAGGAGAGTGTTCTACAATATACTCACTCAGTTGCTTTCATCCTTTTATTGAGTCACAACCTTCTCTCGGCTCGTCACACTTCTATTCGAAGCCTTAGTCATTTAAACCAGGAATTCATGTAAAAGGAAAAAAAAAAAAAACCTGAAGTTACTTTTTAAAGAACTTCGAAATTTTTAAATTAGGATAGATTTCTTGTTATTCTACGAAATGCTGCATCCTTGGAGATTCTGTCATCGTATGATTTAATGAATGTACTGTTCTTGCTCATAAAAACCCTTAGCTCTTCCATAGCTTTCCATCATTTTTCCTCTTCCTGAGAGTTTGTAGGTGAAACATTTTATCTAAATTACCGCATTGTTTTCCATTTTTTTTTATTATCTGAAAGCAAATATTCTATTTAAAGTCAACATCAAAACATTTATCCATCCATTCAAGGTTACTACTTAAGGGAAATTTGCTCTTACTAAATGACTTAAAAAGGAACGGCGTTTAAGGAAGCATAATTATTGTGTAAATAGCATAAAAAACAACAAATGACGATTGATGCTAATAAACAAGAAATTTTATAGATTATAAAGCAAAGTGTAGAAAAAACTCAAGCTACTCTATATTTCTTAAAGAACTATCTTCGTGCATCTCAATTACCTATCATATCTAATAAGACATAGAAGGAAAATTTATATTCATTACCGATTTTCGTTCTTTCTTAGGAGTAAATCCTCATCATCATCATATCCTCCTACGCCTATTGATGCAAAGGCCCTTGGTTAGATTTTTCCAGTCCTCTCTATCTTTATTTCAATACATCTCCATTCATCCTCTCCCACTTAGCGCTCCCCAGTTCTCCGCCATGTAGGCCTGGGTCTTTCAACTCTTTTAGGGCCTTGTGGAGCCCAGCTAAACATTTGGCGAACTCATCTCTCTTGGGAATGCGAAGAGATGCCCAAAATTTCTCCAATATCCCCGTCATCATGATCTCATCCACATAATGCACTCGAGTAATATCTTTTAAGGTTGCATTTCTAATCCTGCCCTGCCCTTTAACTCCCAATATCCTTCTGAGGGCTTTGTCCTCAAATCTTCTAAATCTGTTGGAGATTGTATCATTATCATACCATGACTCATGTCCATACAGAAACACCGATCTCACAAGACTGATATATAGGCTGATTTTTTTTATATGTAATTTCAGTCAATATGATTTCCCTTTTTTTAAAGACCCTGTATTGAATATCATAGTTCCCAAATACTTGAAGGATTCTACCTCGCTAAACTTTTCTCCTCCCAATGATATTTCATATTACATTGCATATTCTGTTCTCATCATCTCTGTCTTTCTTTTATTTGTCTTCACACCAGCTTCGTGAGATATTTCTTGCATTCTGCTAAGCAAGCATTACGAACCCTGTGGTGTTCTGCTAACAAGGATAGCATCATCAGCATACTCCAGGTCTTCTAAATTCCTATGACCATTCTAGTCCAATCCTTCTCCATCATCACTGACTGTTTTAGGTATTACAAATCCATGAGGTGGGCATACAACATAGGTAACAAAACATTCCCTGCGAGTACTCCGTTTTTCACCAGAAATTAATTTGATAGAACTCCACTAACATTAACTTTGCACTCACATATTTAAGATAAATTCCATAAAAACACAGGGCTCTCTACAAAATTTGCCGGTGTAAATTATCAAGGGGCTTTTTCATAGCCCATAAATGCCATTTAAAGTCGATTTCTATATTCAGCGCTTTGCTGTACATGTTTCAAAATGAAATTTAGGTCAGTGCAACTTTTACAGTTTCTAAATCCTGTTTGGTCATATCTAAACTTTTCATCAATCTTTCGCTCCAGTGTCTTTAGATTAAGTATGCTATATATTTTCATAACAACTAATGCAAGCGTAATACCTCTGCATTTATTGCAATCAGTCAGGTCTCCCTTTAATGCCCCTCTCACCAAGACTCCAATCTACCTTTCATCAGGCTATGCCTCTTTTATGTCACAATCTACAAAATAATCTTATAAGTAGTCAGAGGCACTTGATTTTCGGCCAGTTATTCTATCGTATTCTGGGGCTTTTAATCTCTTTATTTATTTATTTATTTATTTTTAAGATAGCTTTGACCTCAGACACAAGGAATGCCTTCATTGGTACATCAAGGTCTTCAGGTATATCAATCAAATTATTCCCTTCATGTTTCCTATTCTTATCCTCACTAAAGTGTTGCATCCAACGATGTCATTCTCCATCTTTTGTAGTTATTATAGATCCAGCTATCTTTTTGATGGGCATATGCTTCTTTTTCCTTGCCCCAGTCAAGATTTCATTAAGAATTCTATGAGCGATTCTTACATCATAGCCACCTCCTTAATTTATTGTTTTGTCATCCTCGTCTGCTTTACTGTCTAATTATTCTCTCCAGTCATTCCAGGCTTTCCTTTTGACCTCACCATTAATACTGATATACTTGCCATGATCTACCTTGTAATTATCATCACTTCCTCGAAAACTTTCAATAATAAATATCTGTCCTGGTCTTCTTTTTATAATATCCCAAGTATTATTTGATATACAGTACATGGCTTTCTCCATGTAACTGCGTGTTCTAAGACTTCACTAGCAACTGACTGATGTACGTTCTTAATATCACAACATTCTCCATCAATTGTCTGCTCGCTGTCCCTTAACGTCTCTAAGACTGTCGATCGATTTCAACCAATTTGAAATGTTTCTCCGTGCTCTCCTTCTTAAAGCTTAGTTCTATCAAACATAGATATTCAATGTACCTTTCTGGTGGGTGGTATTAGTTTTTATTTCAGTGTGGCAATGAGGAGCTTGTGATCACTAAAAATATCTGCACCTCTATAACTCCTCACATTTCTCAGAGTCCTCCTTCTGTCTTTATTAATGACAATCCAATCTACTTGATATTTATAATTGCCATATGGTGAAGTCCATATATATTTGCAGATGTTCTTGTGTTGAAAACGAGTACCTCCAATGGCGAGTTTGTTTGCTGAACAGAAACTTAAAAACTTGCACTATTTTAATTTGCAACTTTGTTAAGACCCTCGACACCCATCACATTCTCTATACCTTGATGATTCCTTTCAACTCTAGCATTGAAGTTGTCAATCACAATTTTCATATATCTCTCTGGGATCTCATCTATCACCTCTCTGCAGTTCTTCCTAGTATTCATCTTTCCCTTCTTCAGGAGAATCAATTGTAAAGATTTTTTATTGTAATAGGCGAAGTCTTATAATGACCGAAGTTTGAAAACTACTGTTATGTATTTAATCTCTAAAACCATCAGATATTATTATTATTATTATTATTATTATTATTATTATTATTATTAGATAAGCTATAACCTTACTTAGGAAATCATAATGCTATAAGCCAAAGGGATTGAAAAGGGAAAAATAGCCCACCTCAGAAGAAGTAATAACAGTAAAAAAAAGATCAATATAATTAACAGCATTAAATTAGTAAAGAAAAAAAAATTCTATGTAATATTGGGGAAATAAATCCTTCTTCGAATAAGCATTTTACATATTTGGAAGTCATGAAGTAGGAAATGCCTTAAAATTTATTTATTAGTCATTAGGAAACAGTTCATCTTGTTGTCCAGTTATTAGGAAGCACGTACCCAGACTTTATTCTTTAATGACCTTAGATAACTCTGAGAAGACTAATTTTAGACTGTGGTGTCTAAAATTATATATAAATGATCCGAAAAAAAGACTTATTTATCACGAATAATCTTAGTAAAATTGGGAGAAAATCAAAATCAGATAGTCCTTTTTTATTATAAAAGCGGAGAACATTCCATCCCCATTAAGCCTATAAAGCTCCTGACATTTGTCCTAAGACGTATTAGGCTATCATTAGATGCATTGGATCCAAAGACAATGGTGATTGTTTTGATATAACAAAACAACACATGGAGATTTTCAGTAATTAGAATTTAATAATTTATATAACTTTCATACAAAATAAAAAGAAAAAGATGGCACTTCAGGAAACTTGTTTCTTTATTAAAGAAAGTTATTAATAATGAAACTAACAGTTTACATCAATAGCCAGGAATTCAAGGTGAGAAAGTGTAATTCAGTAAAGGCAGAAATCAAAAGTAAAAGACTAGAAAACTAAAAAAAAAAAAAAAATACGATTTTTTTAGTGAAGAAATACAGGAAGCTTATGTCATAAACTAGGAAAACAAGTATCTCAAAGCTATTGCAAATCTTTTTTGAGATTTTTGACATTTCCTTCATTAAGGACACTACTTCTGACAGAAAAAAAAAATAAATAGAATGTATTGTAAATAGGCTGGAGAAACTAAACACAGAATTCGAGTAGTTTGTCAAAAGTTTATTTAAAAAAAAAAAATGTGCAACTTAAAAATAAAACTAATACTCTCTTTTACAACCTTATTCCTCCGCTATTTGGTCTGAAGTAACCTACACACATCCCGAAAACTAAATAAACAAGAAACATTTATATCCTTGACTTCATGTGATGATATTTCTCAGCAACCAAAAGGAAAGTTAAATTGCTAATTTGCTTTGCCCTCTATTGCAGCTCTTCCAGCATAATAATCATATATATATATATATATATATATATATATATATATATATATATATATATATATATATATATATATATATATATATATATATATATATATATATAGATTAAAAGAAATTTGTCTTTATATATTTCAGGGAAGCATAAATCCATTAATCTTCGGTGAGATAATTTCCAGGTTTACATAAGCTCCTGGGTACTTCATCATCTTTGTGGTTATAAATCCCAGATAATACCAAAGCCCTTCAATTTTTCTCCTCACCAGAATCTTCTTGAATTTCCATGTTTACTGAGGCAAATCTTACAGGAGTGTTGATGGATTTTAGTTATCGCTAGCTGGTGTTGAACCAGGAGAAAAGTCAAGTAAAAGACAAACTAAAGTGTTAAGCCATAAATTACATCCTTTGTAGTCCTCCATTCATATGCTGCCATTCATCGCATTAGAATTCTCCCAGAGTTTCTGAAGTTGCTGCCTCTCAAGATTAAGTATTTCAAGATTAAGGAAATTGACATGGCAACAGAGACAGAGCTAAAAGTAGTTTTCCAGTTTGAGACAAGAGGTCTATGAACCAGGGAAAAATATCTCTTATTATTATTATTATTATCATTATTATTATTATTATTATTATTATTATTATTATTATTATTATTATTATTATTATTAACACAAAATCATTAAGAAAATACTCCACGAATTGTATTTATCTATACTTACTAATTTATGTGTAATGTATACCACTATGTAAAATAATCTTTATTAGCATGAGTTAAACCCATTTCCTTCAATAGATAACAGACATTTAATTGCAATTTAACAGCTAGATAGTAGAGTTTTTCTTGTAATTCTAGTCAAACATACTGCTCAAGAAGAGAAATTTAATCACATTTTACTAAATCAAACATATAAGACCTAATGTAAATACCTCCACCTAACTCTATCTACATTAGTATATCCTTCTAGAGCAGTGATTCTCAAACTGGGTGCCGTGGCACCCTGGGGTGCCATAGACAGCGCTTAGGGGTGCCGCAAAATTGTCATGAGTTTTGTCTTGGCTAAATCGTCTTAATGAACATTTGAAAAAAAAAAGTTTTCAAAAGTCTTCATATAATTATCAGTGTAGGTAGGAAGTTACATGCTCAAAAATTTCTCACAAATAGAGGTTGATATTTCCTTTGCTATACTTGTACAATACAACAACAACAACTACTACTACTACTACTATTACTACTACTACTACTATTATTATTGCTAAGGATAATAGTAATAGTAATAATAAGTAATGATAATAATATAACAACAACAACAACAATAAGAACAACAACAAAAACAGTAATAATTAAGTGTAACAGTCGACTCTGTTCATATTCGCATTTTCTTTGTTTATACTCGTTGCCCGTCCGATACGTGTTCGGTTCTCGTTGGCTTTGTATAACCCCAGTTTTCCACTCCCGAGTCATTGAGGCATAATACCTCAAGGCATAAGTTCTTTGCTGTTTTTGGGATTATAATACAGTTGTTTCGAACAGTATCGTGCTTCTAACATACCGTCCGATGAATAAGTTTGTCATTAAGAAGAGAAGACACGAAGTTAGTGGTGAGGGTGAAGAAAGGGACGAAAGTGGGTTTGTGAGCGAAAAGGATTTGGCCATTCCAACAGCAAGTAAATCAACTTCAAAAATGGCAAGAAAAACCGCTCCTACTTGGATAATTATTTAAGTTTTGTATTCTTCTGGTGTGGTGATGAAGTTATTCCCATGCCTTTGTGTGTTATTTATGGTGATAAATTAGCTAATGAAGCAATGGTACCCAGTAAATTAAAGAGGTATTTAACTCTGAAACATAATCATCTTGCTAACAAGTCTCGGTCCTACTTTGAAGGACTTTTAAGTGAGCAAAAACAACAGAGTGCGATGCTTTCTAATTAAGTCAAAGTTGCTGATAAAGCACAAGAGGCCAGTTACTTAGTTGCAGAGTTAGTTGTTAAAAGCATGAAACCTCATACAATAGCAGAGACTCTGATTCTACCTGCATGTAATGCTATAGTAAAAACAATGTTTGAAAGTGAAACAGAAAAAGAAGTGAGGAAAATTCCCGTTTCTGATAGTACCATTGGCAGACGGATTCATGATATGTCAGCAGACATAAAGGAAACTGTATGTACATCTGTGAAGGGAAGTGAAATGTTTGCACTTCAGGTAGATAAGTCCACAGACATTGGAGGTATGGCTCAATTACTGGTATTCATTCGGTACATTCATGATGTTAAAATAGTGAACCAATTCTTTTGTTGTAAAGAACTTAAGGAAACTACAACAGGCAATGATATTTTCTCTACATTAAGTGAGTACTTAAAATCAGTTGGTTTGACCTGGCAACATGTATTGGGATTTGTACAGATGGGGCACCTGCTAGGATTGGCTCAATTAAAGGATTTGTGTCATTAGTGAAGAGAGAAAACAGCAGTGTGATAACATCACATTGCTTTCTTCATCGTGAAGCGCTGGTCGCAAAGACAATTAGCAATGATTTAAAATCTGTACTGGAAAAAGTTGTAAAAATGGTGAACTTTATAAAAAGTCGACCGCTGAAGTCTCGTCTGCTTACAAAGCTGTGCGAAGAGCTTGAGGCCAAACATTTGAACCTTCTTCTACATACGGAAGCACGATGGCTGTCCAGAGGGAAAGTATTGTCACGAGTATGCGAACTGAAGGAAGAGATGCTTACTTTTTCACTCTTGAACAAGAGGAATTCTGTGATTTACTGGCAGAGGACACTTGGTGTGCAAAATTGTCTTACTTAGCTGACATCTTTGAACTTTTAAACAAGGTAAATGCTAGCATGCAAGGAAAATCAGAAAATGTTTTATCTTCCACTGATAAAATTAAGGCGCTGGAAGAAAAACTGCAACTGTGGGGTGGCAAAGTAAAAGAAGGCAATTTGGACATGATCTCACATGTTGCAGTAGCAGCAAACAGTGGTGAGATAATACCCATTATTTCTGAGCATCTTGCAGTACTGGAAAAACAACTTCAGCACCATTTCCCAGATATATGCACTGAAAACTTTGACTGGATAAGTAACCCATTTGTTGTATCTATATCTACCCAATCTCAGCTACCCTCATGGAAGAAGAGCAGTTAGTGGAATTGTTTCATGATCGTGATCTAAAGTTATTGCACATGCAGCTGCCTCTTGACGAATTCTGGGTTCACATCAAGACTAAGTATCCTCATATTGCCAAAAAAGCTCTGGTAATGCTAATCCAGTTCTCTACTTCTTACCAATGTGAGTTGGGGTTTTCTGCTCTAGCAAACATTAAAGCCAACAAAAGGGAAAGGTTGAAAACTCTTGAGGAAGAAATGAGAGTATGTTTGTCCACCATTCAACCCAATGTGAAACGGATCTGTCAATCACATCAAGCACACACATCTCACTAAAATAGATTTGTTTTTCTTCTTTGCTTAAGGGTGATTACCATTATCTTTTTATTTAGTCTGCATTCATAACTCTTTACTTCAAATCTTCTAATATGCTCTTTGTATTTCTGCATTGTACGGTGGTGCTGGATTTGGTTTGATTATGGATGATAATAAAAATAATAATAATGTCTAGTGTTTTATATAGCGACGTTTCTCCTTAATGGATTCAAAGCCGCTAGTACAGTAATTATAATCATCAAATAAGTTAATTCATGAGATATGGTGGGGTGGTGAAGAAGGGGTGCCACAGTAATGGTTACATCAGTTTAGGGTGCCATCAACTGAAAAAGATTGAGAACCACTGTTCTAGAGGTTAGGGAGCTCACCCCCGTTCCAACATTCTGTTATCTCTACTAGGACATACGCACCACAGGCCTCTTTACAAACAACTCCGACTGTCGCAAAAACATCCATATATTGTCGGAAAATTACTGGGTACTTTTCAAGATTAGACAGAAGTCTGTTTCATGCGATATAGAGGTAAAAAGAATTTCGTGAGAGTCACTTAACTAGTGATATCATGAACCTTCTGCTTATATCACAAGGTAACCATATCTTCACATTAATAAACTTCAGTTACCGTTCTCGCTAAAAAAGAAAAAAAGTTAATTGAATTCTAAAGATTAAAGGTAGTCCAAGTTCTTACCTATGCTTCTCTGTGAGAATTTTCAAAATATGAATCTTTTAATATGCATAAATGATTTACTCTTTCCAAAATCGATTTCCAATGTTTTGGTAAATACATCAGAGAAATCTCTGCGTCAATAAACTGTTGGACAATTGCCTTTACGATACATCAGTCAATCACCCCATCAGTAATTTTCTCCCTAGTGATTTAATTTCATAGAAATGCTAAATAAAGAATCGTCTAAATCAAGGTGAGCCGACTTCTGTCCCAAGGCCAAAAATGGCCCAGCATTTGATTGTTTGTGACCCACGAACACGTTCATTACATATTTACGTTTTACACTGTATAAAAATAGTAATATTTATGGGATAGATAGAGCTTTATTTAACCTCTCTCTCTCTCTCTCTCTCTCTCTCTCTCTCTCTCTCTCTCTCGTTTATTGCTGTTGAAATAGAGTACCATTGGTAGTTGTATTAAAAAAAATTTTTTTTATCAAAATATCGCCACCTTTCAGTTTAAGGTAATTTTAGCAACGGAGTATTAAAGCTTGTCATTATAAAAACAAACATTTGCAAGAAGAGTAACAGTCCTCAATGAGTATGTTTCATTATAAGTGAAAGACATAACGTAGCACTATAACAAATGTTCACTTAATTTAGATGCACGTACAGATATAAGTGACATCGTCTATGTGACTAGGATTTACTATCTTGTAGAATTTAATAAAAGGTATTTTCAATTAAAACTCGAAGGTATATATATATATATATATATATACATATATATATATATATATATTTATATATATGTGTATATATATATATATATATATATATGTATATATATATATATATATATATATGGCGACACAATCTTTCACACGGTATGCATTTGTGTTTATGCTTCATAAAAAATGTTACATTGCTGAGAGACGCAAAATGCATTCTGTTATGATTTTGTCTGACTACAGCAAATCTCACGCTAGCTTCTTCTTCCACAATGACATATTACGTCATGTGTTTTAAACATGTAATAACTAATTATTACATAAGCTCGGCCAGCTATCTCAATTTTTTTCTTTTTTAAATTTAACAACACGCCAAAATATGTTTACTAGGAGTGTGACTGGATATATGTATCATTCTTTGTTTAACTTTAGCCATAAGCAAATGAGGATGAATGTTAAAATAGGGATATTATAAAAAAAGATAATAACAATAATGCATGTGAAAAGATATTACAAAAGCAAAGAAAAAAATGCATGATTATATGGTACCAAAAAAATTACTGATATACATATGATTCGGTAACTTGTTAAAGAATAATTGTTACCTTTGTCAGAAACATAGATTAACACAATACGGTAATTCATAAATATATTTGTTACCTTGATAAAGATTCAATTTTAGTGCACAAACACGAATTCCTGGTACGTACACGTACCACGGTTTCGTACATATATATATATATATATATATATATAGGGCTTATATATTTTATTAGATGCCCATAGATTCTGTTTTTTTATTTTTATTTTTTCTCTTTTGTTTTAACATTCCGGCTTCTATATTTTATTAGATGCCGAGAGAGAAAAAAAAAATTTATTTTTTTAATGTTTTTTAAATGTATTTTTAAAAATGCAAATGTTCTAGTCTCTTCAATTACATATTACTAGCGTACTAACTACTTTTTGTACACACGCTATTCCCAGACAATTTTACTCCTTTTAGCGAATGAAGTGGCCACTTTCAAACGGCTTTAAATTGAATTAAATAAGTAGTTTTGTCAGGACATGGCAAAACGTTCTGTTTTAGCTGCAAACTGTTCCTTAACCTACGCCAAACAAGGATGTTAACGGCGATAAATATCATCACCGTCACAACTGTTCCTGCTAGTAGTATGGGGTGAAGAAATTCTTTATAAGTCGGTGACAGGTGGTCCATCTCGGTCAATTTCATCAACCGCTTGGCTACCTGTTTGTTGTATGGGAGAGGTAGTGATGGCATTGTAGTCGTCCACGGAAAGTTTGCGAAGTAGGCTCGTTCTCTGATGATGGTCTTGATCCCGGTCCCCATGGAATTAGGGGAAGTCCCGATACAACCATCTGCTGCAACGAAGATTTTGGAATAGCCCTTCCTTGTCTATTACTGCATACTTACTTTAGGAAGTTCTCAGTTTTCGAGAATAAAAAGCTATCGGGAAAAATTGTTTATCATATTGCTGAAGCAATACCCCTCCTACTCCTAAGTCTGAGGCGTCTGTTGCAATGAAGAATTCCTTACCGAAGTCAGGAAATTTTAAGATAGGAGAGCTACACAGTTCTCCTTTCAAGGTATTAAACGCCTGTTGATGATGCTCAGACCATATGAAATCTACGCCCTTCTTCGTAAGATCAGTTAAAGGAGCGGCTATTATTGAATAGTTGCATATAAAACGCCAGTAATATCCACTACAACCCAGAAATTGCTGTATTCCCTTGACATTAGTAGGTATGGGAAAATTACGTATAGCCGACACTTTATCATGGACTACTTTAAGACCTTGGCTTGACACCATGAAACCCAAATATATTAATTCTGTTTTGAAAAATTCACACTTACTAATCTTTACCCTTAAGTTATGTTGTCTTAGTCTCTGTAGTACTAGTTCTAACTTACGTAGATGTTCTTGTAAGGTGTTGGAAAAGATTACAAGATCGTCCATATAGGCATGCAATATATCCCCTAACAAGTCTCCAAACACTATGTTAATCATTCTTTTAAATGTTATGGGAGCACAACGTAAACCCAAAGACATCCGTAAAAATTCATAATGTCCACTGGCTGTGCTGAAGGCTGTGTATGGGATACTATCTTCTTCTAATGATATCTGGTGAAAGCCTTTAAGTAAGTCCAAACTGGTAAAATATTTATTCTGACCTAACAAAGACAAAATATCGTCCGTACTTGGCACTGGGAATTGATCAGGGATTGTCTCCTCGTTTAGACGACGGAAGTCTACGCAGATACGCCATGTTCGATCTTTTTTCGGTACAACTATTAATGGAAAATTATAAGGGCTGTTCGATTTCCTAATGACTCCTTCTTCTAGCATTTTATCTACTTCATCATTTATTTCATTCTGGAATTTCATAGGGAGTCTGTACGAGGGTATATAGATAATTTTCTGCTTGTCCTTCAACCTTATTTGATGCTCGATCACATCTGTTTTTCCTAAGGATCCATCCGTAGTGGAAAAAACATCATGATATTTAGTTAAAAGTCCAAAAATTTTCTGCTGAATTTCTTCGTCTTGAATGTCTTTATTGATTTTATTTTTAATAGATTGCAAAAGGGATTCATCCGCAACTGATTGAGCGTGATTGATTTCAGCAACGGTAAGAATACGATGTTTATAAACTTCTACATCCAAGATATGTTGATTTTTGTGAATTACTGAAGTGTTTTTTAAATGATTACAGACTTCAATATTACATTGTTGATGTGAGCCTACTGTATAAATAGCTTGTGTGACAGACAATCCGTTAGTTTTCAAAGTGTCGGAAAGGATTAATATTTCAGATCCCGGTAATGTTTTCTTTATTTGCACTATTAAATTCGAAGGTACGTTTGGCTCGATAGATTGCGTGCAAGATGATATTACGGGGGAACGAGAATTCTGCTGGGTCGCGTATATTGTTTCTTTATTAGTGAGACAAGTTATTGGTTCTTCAACGTACGTTACGGTTACATTTGTCGTCTCCATTTTATCCAAAACTGATTTTAAGGTATTAGAAGACTTATAGAATTTTCCTTTGATATACACGCCGTGCTTGGCAGGGGCTAAGATAATGTTTTGATTTCCCATAGATGGGTATCCTATAATTACAGCTGGATACATATCAATGTTTTGTACAACAATGAATATATCGGCAAACGTGCGTTTACCGACTTTGAATTGAACATGAGTTATGCCTATTACATTTAATTCATTATTTCCTATACCCGAGAGTCTCACTCCGGATTTTTCTATCGGAAAGTTAGAAAACAACAAATGATGTGTCCTCAAATCCATGATATTACGTGGACTACCAGAGTCAAAAAATAACGTAAAGAATTTGTGTTCTAAATTTACAGCATATAATGTTGGTCGTAACTCATTTTGGCTTATTATTGTATGAATTCGTTGCAAATCTACGGGAGCATGCACTGTTTTACTTAATTCGGCCGAGTGTTTCATAGGAAAATCTATTGCCTCACAATGATCTGATAAAACATTAAATTGATTATTCAATACTATTGATGTTGACATGAATGACCTTGACCCAACATCACTCTCTTCCCCACTGGAGTTAATTATGTGGTATTTGCTTTGCTCTGCACATTCTGAAAATTAGTCTGACCTTGCGAGGTCTGGTTTGACGACCCAGGCTCAGCGTTATTCGAAGAAGTGTTTGATTGTTTCGGATTCTGAACTACATTGACGTTTGGCTGTTTCTTCTTGTTGTTAAAATGAGGATTTTTCTTTTTATTTCCATATGGAACTGACTGTGGAATTGACTGTGTATTTCTAGGATTCTGTTGTGTCTTATGCGAGTAGCACTGACTATATGAATGAGTCGAACTATTATGTATCGAACAGAATTTCGTTCTGCAGTCCGCGATCAAGTGACCTTGACGTTTGCAATTATAACACGTCATTCCACAACTTGACTATTATTAACTGCATTTACTTGTTGTGGCTTTGTTTCATTCTTTGCAAAAACTTGAGTTAACATGGGATCGAGGTCTGGACACTTAGACATGTGTTCCCTTATTTGTTTATATACATCCAATTCCGTACTTGCAGGTGTTAACTTTTTATCAAAACACCGCACTAAAGCTTCGGGCACTAAAGCTTCGCGGAGATGTTATCTCTAGTAACCCAAGTGGAATGACCTAAAATATCTTGATATTCATTAAGCCTATCAGCTATGAGAGCTGCTCTCTCAATAACATTAAGCCGATTCATAGTGGCTTGATTAAGTGTATTTCTTAACGTTAATACTACATCCAAGGCTTCTTCACCCCCATAGACCGCGTGTAACATAACTTTGAAATCATCCCAGGTAACTGCTTCTTGAAATGAAACACCTCTTAAATACGCACTCGCATCCCCCTTGGAAAAATCCATAAAACTTTTAGCTTCTTGTAATTGTACAAAAGGATCTACGATTTGTTTGGCATTTGAATGGGCATCGACGGATGAAATCCATGACTCCACATTTTGAGGCAAGAACCCATTAACCCGACCCTGAAAAGGAAGGATTGCGGACCTGGCGTCACAATCGGGAGAGGATTAATCTGTCCTACGCCACTAGGTCCAGGGATGGGGCTCACAGGGGGACGTCATGACTACTGTATTTCTTTTCCTATCTCTTCAACCCCTTG
>NC_090747.1:22600144-22610144 GCF_036898095.1 Palaemon carinicauda
TATATATATATACTGTATATATATATATATATATATATAGAGAGAGAGAGAGAGAGAGAGAGAGAGAGAGAGAGAGAGAGAGAGATTAAGTAAAAACATTTTGCTTTTCCAACTAGCGTTGCAGCTTAGCTCATAATAACAATAATGAAAATAATAATAATGATAATAGGTTTTATTGAAAGTATTTGCTGCCTCAGTGGCGTTGATTTTGTAATTAACTTTTCCTATAGCTTTTATTATCTTTTTTTCTTCATTTGTGTAATCCACCACTAAGTGGGAAAGGGCCATATTTTCATCAGGAAGGTGGTGAAGACCATATCATTCACAATTCTTTTTTAATATATCACCGCATATTACATAACTACAGAAAATAAGTACAACGTATGTCTTTCCCGTAAAACACTATCACAATGTCAGCGTGGACAAAGTTATGTTCATTAATTTACAAAAATTCAAAATTCGTAGATTTAAGTTTAACAAATACCTCGACTCAACCGGTTTCGAGCTGGAAGAAGGTTTTTTTGCTCATTGTCAAGAGTAAACTGAAACGCTTCTACAGCTACAGTATAGGGGAATACGATAGGCGGGGAAGAGGATGGGGGAATTAGGATTGTAAGGATTAGAGGGAAAAGTGTTAACGTGAAGTACAGCGGGAGATGAAAAGATTGGGGCAGACCCAATGGCCTTTTGTTGTTGGTTTTTTGTCGTTGTTACGATCTTAAAATCGTTACAGGTTCTTTTAATAAGCAAAATAAATGTCAACAGCACCGATTGAAGTATATGAAAACTAATGTTACTTCTTCGGTTACTTTAACTGACAAATCGAACCAATCAAAACATCAACAGAAAGGGGAACAGCCAATAAGGTGGAAATACTTAAGAATAGTTTTCTGCAGCTGCTGAGGCGATACTGGTACGAAGACTTCAGGCTTGAGAACGTTGCAGATGGGCGGCTAAAGTTCAGATGACACTAGCATGGTGACCGGATTCGAAGACGTCAAAAAAGGGTGGCATCAAGATGGGACATCAGAGGTCTTCTTCCAAGTATTCGATGATAGTGTTAAAGTAAGGCTTGAAAACGTTGCAGGAGGGCGGCTGAAGGTCAGATGAAGCAGGCACGATTACCGGATTCGAAGACGTCAAAAAGGGGTGCCATCAAAAAGGGATATCAGAGATTTTCTTCCAAGGATTCGATGATATGGTTGAACGAAGGCAGGCTGCAGGCAGTGCTGGCTACTTCTTGTCACAAACATGGAGGGCTGGCTGCTTCAATTTGTCTCTTCTTCTAGGCTAAAGCAGGATCTTTTGGAGATAGGCTTTTGTTGTTTGAAAGGGAAGGTTAGAATCTGGCTCTATCAGACTTCTGGTCTTCTCTGTTTCTTATCTTGCTAGGACAGGTATCGTATCTGCTTCGGACATATTTCCGCTCTTGTCTTATGTCCTGTCCTAGCTCCATTGGACAATCTCTTTTTGATGTTTATATACCCATGTATGGGCGGAGTTAATTACAGTGAGCAGTGGTCATCTCCATAGAAGGCGTTCTTTTTAGCAATTCTGCTTATCTACTGGCTTCCTCAAAAACGCCAACTTCGATCATGCCATGTAAGCTTCTAGAATAATTTTCGTATGCAATCTGGACAGGTGTTAAGTAATAACAAAAAGGCAGCATGTGTCCTTCCATGATGACATATATCCTAAACAAGGATTTCCCTCAGGCTCGGTTTCTAAAAAATATGCTGACTCCACTAATTAAGACGATGATATCTTGGTCAAACAGGACAGTTTCCTTATCACGGCAGGCGCTCTCAGCAAAGCTTGGTTTATTTCCAAAGTGCTGATGGAAATGAAGAGATGAAAGGATTACCCAAACAGGACCACAGTCGAATCTCGTCTCGCCTCGCTGCTCATATGGGGAATAGATATTTTTGTCTTTTATACATCTTTTAAAACTATTATGCCTACCCATGACAGTTGTCATCATCATGCCTCGTGGACTTTCAGGAGGTGAGTTCTCTTGCCAACCTCCGAAGGGCTAGGGTTTTCACGATTAATACTTTTCTGGGGCTTGTTTATTTATTTATATCTTTCTTGTTTTGTTATATTGGTTTATTTTAATACTCCGGATTTGGTTCATCCCGAGCTTTGTAAGGAGCTATCCTTTTCCACCAGGAATGCTCGTATGTTGTGTCTGTTATTTCATTACTTTTCTACGGTATCTGACGTTTACTGGTTCGAGATTGTTTATGTTGTGGAATGTTTCGTTGTTTTCACTCGTGTTATTATTGTTAGTTTTATTATGATTTAGGCCATGTATTTGTCTGATATTTCCCTTTTGGAATTTTTGTAGAGTTTTCATTTTGGTTTTAGCCATTGTGCATGCTGGTGCTATTGGATATTCGGATAAAAGTCTTATCAGACTTGTGGAGAGGTTTATTTTTATGTTTATATCCAATAGTTTGAAACGTTTTAAGGCTACTTTTTTATGTTTTGCCAGTTGGGTTTTTTTTTTATCGGATATAGTAGCTTATGCCTGTTCTCTTGATAGAGAGATCAAGGATTTTAACTTTGTTCTTGAATGGAATATTTAGGTTAGTTGCTGTTATTGGTGTTGGTTTATTTTTGGATACTGATAAGATTTGGAATTTGTTGCTGATTGTTTTTATTGTCCAACTGTCTTCGTAATAATTTATTGTTTTGATCTCTATTTCTGTTTTTATGTTCAGAAATCTCTTTGAGTTGGTAGGATGCATTATTACTTGTGTTTTGTCGCCTGCACAGGCGTAGTTTATAGCATATTCGGGGGTGGTTGGTATATTTGCTGTGTAGATCATAAAAAGTGTTGGTGGTAGTATGGCCCCCTGTGGTACCCCATTTTATATATATATATATATATATATATATATATATATATATATATATATATATATATATATATATATATATATATATATATATATATATATATATATATATTGTTTTTCCCAGTTTCTCACCTGTGCAACGTATTCTGACAGTTCTGTCTTTTGCAAGGCTTGAGAGGAATTTTTCCATTTTCATTGGTAGTTCTAATTGGAATATTTTTTTATTTCAGGCTGTCATGCCATACTCTGTTAAATGCCATTGAGTTATCTCTGCAGATGACATTGCATTGGTGTTTTTTATTGAGCTTGTTCATGGCTATAGTTTCGTAAATGGCCATGAGGGCAGTTTCAGTTCTTCTCCCTGTTTTGAAACCATGTTGATGTTTGTAGCATTTTTTGTTATTTTCTAGGAATCTCCTTAGTCTTGTCTTTATGTTTTTTTCAAACACTTTTCCCGGTATTTCAATAGAGTGATTGGCCTTCTGTTTGCTGGCAGTTTAGGGTCTATTTGAGTGTATAGGGTTTAATATTTGTTGGAGTCTTCTCCATGCCTCTATTGGTAGTTTTGATAGCATTAAATTATTTATGCCACTTTTGCCTGGTGCTTTGTGTTTAAATGATTTCACTGCTTTCTTTATCTCGTCCATTTTAATGTATGCTGTTAAGTAGTTGTCATTGTCCAATCATGCAGATCTTGGTTTTGATAGGGGATTATTCGTTCCCTATTTCTTTGTAGGGAATTGAGGACTTCTGTTTGTGTGTCTGTATATAAATTTGCATTTTTTTCTTCTGTTATTTAGAAAGTTTTTGCCCATATTTCAGTTAGTAGTTTAATTTCAGAAGCAGCTTATTTGCAATTCCCCTCTTTATAGATTGAAATCCTTTAAACTATAATAGAATTTCATGCTACGAATATTCCGAGGCATATATTTGTTTAGTCATTTCAGTATAGAATGAGCGAGGATTGTCTGGCTTTTGAAAAGATAAGTAGTTCTTCTTTGCTAAGTTAGCTATAATTTTATTTTGTTGATTTTAGTGAATAATTTTTCTTAACTAGATTTTTTTTGCTGAACTAAGGATATAAATATACATGTATAATTATATATATATATATATATATATATATATATATATATATATATATATATATATATATATATATATATATATGTATATATATATTATAAATTACCATAATCTATTCAGTATTGATGACCTTTTGTAAAGTAAGTTTTTCTAGTTAAATCCAGTTTCCTTTGAGTTTCTCCGTGAACACTGGATATGGGTCTTTTGCCTCTCCTTAATGGTTGTTATTAGTTTATTTTGGTACTCCGATCATGAAGTTTGTTTCTTTTTTTCATGTTTGTGTGGGTGGTTTGGTTTCATCGTCTGTGCCACGTAGTATTTGGACCCTTTCCCGGAGTTTTCGAGGGGGCCTTGTGATATTTGTTCAGCAGTTCTGTACTCGGCTCCGCTATAGAAGGACCAGTGTGCTATATATTTGGCAGTATACGGCAGTGTACTTTAGGGTGGAGGAGACTTCCTTTAGCACTCCCGCATCGTGTTGCGTCACTAAAGAGTGACCCTGTGTGCTCGTGCCCTTTGTCCGAAGCTGGATTGCTTGGGACCCGTTGTTGGAGGCTTGTACTTTGTGCCTCACCGAGGATTTCTACAGCTCTTTTGTTGGAGTAGAGAATAGCATTTGCTCTTGTGAATGGCCCTAGTCCGAGCGTAATATACGCCCTTTAATCTCCTGCCTCAGCCTGAATACTGTGCTCTTGGAGTCGTGAGGAGGCCCTTTAGTGGCGAAGAAGAGTAAGCCTACTTTATTGTTATTGACAGCAACCCCTTATTTAGAGTGTCAGCGTCTACGATTAACTAAATAGAGACATCCTTGGATGAGTTTTCAAGTGTTACTTGTGGATTCTACTTATTGAGTTATTTATGTTCTCTATTGTTAAACAAGTATGTATTTAGTACAATGTACTTTGTTTGTGAAGATTTAGGTTAAGTTATGGGTTAAGGTTCCCCGTCCCTGCCTTTAAGTCTCCGCCTATCATATGTTAGGGAAAGAGTGTTTTTCTTTCTTCCACTGATTACTTTCTTTTATTCCTTGGTATGTTAGTTAGGTAAGAAAATTGAAGAAGTGACTGCTTTGGCATTGTGTGTGATGTTCCTGATTTCTTTATTTCGTTTGAACGAATAGCAAGGAAATTGTCTTGGCCCAAGGATATGTGGACCACTATGGTTCAGTGTAAATTAAAAGGGAAAGCTCAGAGAGTATATAATACTTTAAGCGAGGATTTGTCGGCTGATTATGATTCAGTCAAGACCATTATCCTTAAGGCATATGATTTGGTTCCAGAGGCTTATCGACAGAAGTTCCGTAACCTTAAGAAAGAACCCGGTATGACTTTTGTTGACTTTGCAAGGAGAAAGGAACAATTCCTTGATGATTGGCTTAAGTCTAAGGAGACTAATTCTCAAGAAATTAAAAGAATTAATTTTAGTCGAAGAGTTCAAAAGAATGGTAGTTAGAGAACTAAAAATTCATTTAGATGAACTTAAATTGGATTCGCTTCAAGAGATCGCTATTACATCTTATTAGTACTCCCTTGCTCATCGTCAGGACTGTGTGAAAGAGGTTAACGGTAAGAGGTTCCCTCCTTGAGGTTATGGTTAGAGGGGGAATAACCGGAATCAATCAGATCATGGTACCTTTATTGAAAGTTCGGTAGGTAACCGAAGAAAGGGCAAGATTGAAAATAACAATAAGAGTAATGGTAACAAAACACTTAATTTTGTAAATAGCAGTAGGAACAGTAGTAATAATGTTAGTAGGTCCTCGAGGTCTGATGTAGTTTGTTTTTGGTGCCACCGCCGCGGACATTTTAAGGCAGACTGTTTTGCGCGTTGTAAATTTTTTGAAAAGAATAAAGAACCCGTGACATTGGTATCGGCGGAACAACCGCAGAGGGAGGAGTCAAAATGACTAAGATTTAAGAAGTATATATCTGATGGTACCGTCTATGTTGATAGCGCTATGCAAATTGGTCGTGGTGTGAGGATTTTGAGAGATACCGGTGCCGCTCAGTCGTTGATATTGCAGAGGTCAGTTCCCGAAGGTGTTGTCTTTAAGAATAATAACTATGTCTTGGTGGATGGATTTCCTGATACGGTGGACTCGTATCCACTAGAAGAGTTATATTTGAAAACTTAAGAATTTTCAGGGTATGATTAATTTGGCCATAGTAGCTACTTTGCCTATTCCTGATATAGACATTATATTAGCCAATGATTTAGCTGCTAAAGCTGAATGTGATGTATTGCCTATTTTGACGTTGATAGATCTGGCAGGTGACCAGATAAGCATAGATGATTCATTGAATCCTGTGTCTGTGGTTATGCATTCTCAATCTAAAGAGGTTGACCTCGCGGAGGTAGAACTCGATGCTGAGTTAATTAATATACAAGTGACTGATATTGTGACTGATGTTAATAATGATAATGAGGTAGACATTGATGATTATGATTATAATCTATCTTTTCATGGCCATGATAATATATCTTTTCAGGGCATCAATTGGAATGCAAAAAATTTTAAGGAAACCCAAGGAAATGAATTCATTCATTTTGAACTTAGTGAGGGTAGTGATCTTTCTAAACCTGTATTTATGAAACAAGAAGGTTTGCTCTACCGTGAGAGTAGGTAGGTTAATGCACCTGCTGACCAGGTAGAGGTAATTCAGCAGCTAGTTATGCCGGAAAGGTATAGGAGTGAGTTGTTATATTTTAGTCATGAACATAACCTCGCAGGTCATTTCGGGGTTAGGAAGACCGTTCAGAAATTGGCACGGCATTTCTTTTGGCCCCAGATGCGTCGTGAGGTTAAGAAACATGTGTTATCTTGTAAGGTGGGTCAGATTGTGGGGAAACCGAATCAAAAGATCCCTAAAACCCCTCTTATTTCCATTCCCTCAGTAGGTGAACCTTTCAAGGAGGTAGTTATAGATGTAGTAGGCCCTCTTCCGCGGACGCGCGGAGGTAATGAATATCGTCTAACCATGGTTGATATGGTGACACGTTTTCCCGAGGGTATCCCTCTGAGAAGTATTCGGTGTGAGAAAGTGGTGGAAGCATTAATTGGATTTTTCTCTAAATTCGCCATTCCAAAGGTTTTACAATCAGATTTTGGCACCAATTTTACAAATAAGTTTTTAGAAAGAAAATGGTTGAACTTGGTGTTAGTCATGTTACTTCTTCTCCTTACCACCCAGAGACTCAGGGTCAGGTGAAAAGATTCCACCAGGTTCTAAAGAATGTATTAAAGAAGTTTTGTTACGAGACGGGTAATGAGTGGGATAAGGAGATTCCTTATGCCCTATTTGCTATACGGTCTGTACCTAATGAGTCTTTGGGTTTCTCTCCTTTCGAACTTGTATTTGCCCAAAGTATACACGGTCTTCTTGACGTGGTAAGAGAACATTGGGAAGGAGAGACATATGAAGTTAATGTTTTAGATTATGTTTCTAATTTACAGGGGAAACTGAGGAGAGCTTGGGATTTTGCTCAAGAGAATTTACATAAAAGTCAGTCTGTGATGAAGTCTAATTATGACATAAGTACCAAGGTTCGTATCTTTAAGCCTGGAGATCGTGTGTTAGTTTTATTACCTATACCAGGTAACCCACTGAAATCTTAGTTTTCAGGTCCATGGAGAGTACTGAAAAAGGTTAATGATGAAAATTATTTGATTGAAACTCCTGGAAGGAGACGAAATTCTCGTATTTGTCATGTAAATATGTTAAAACCTTTTATAATTAGAGATGTAAATCAGATAGAACCAGTAGTAGATGCAATTGCAGTAGTGTCTGAAGAAGTAGAGGAGAATCTTATGACTAACAAGAAAATTTCTGTTAATCCTGATGCTTTGTCAAGTAATTCTGATATTTTAAATAACATTGATGTTAAATTTCAACATTTGAATTCTGACAGATCAGAACCTTTAATTAATATAATCCACAAGTATAAAGATTTGTTTCAGGACGCGCCAGGTAGAACAAATGTTTTGTATCACGACGTGGACGTTGGGGACGCTAAGCCCATTAAACAGTGTCCGTATAGGCTTAACCCTATCAAGAAGAAAATTGTTCAGGAAGAGGTTCGCTATATGTTAGACCATAATTCAATTAAACCAAGTTGTAGTCCATGGAGTTCCCCGGTCGTGTTGGTTAAGATGGAAGGAGGCCAACACCGAGTTTGCTTTGATTACAGGAAGGTTAATGAGATGACCACGACAGATTCGTTTCCTTTGCCGAGGGTGGAAGATTGTATAGACCAAATCGGGTCTGCCAAGTTTATTACAAAGCTGGATTTGCTGAAAGGATGTTGACAGGTTGGTCTTTCCCCTCGTGCGAAAGAAATCTCTGCTTTCGTTACAGGTCATGGTTTGTATGAATGTTAAAGTAATGCCCTTCGGAATGAAGAATGCGGCTGCCACCTTCCAAAGACTGATGAATCGGATCACTCAGTATTTGGAAGGGTACCTTGTATACATTGATGATTTGGTAATATATAGTGCTGATTGGGAGTCTCATTTGGTAAGACTTGAAGCTTTGTTTAAGGCTTTGAGGGAAGCCGGTTTGGTAATTAACTTGAAGGGGAGTGATTTAGCTCAGGCCAAAGTTTTATATCTGGGACATGAGGTAGACCTAGGCAAAGTTGCTCCTAAGAAAGCCAATGTAGAGGCTGTAGCTAGGTTTCCTGCTCCTCAAAATAGGAGAGGGGTTAGGAGGTTCTTAAGAATGGTCGGGTATTACAGGAGGTTTATAAAGAACTTCTCTGATATTGCAACTTCTTTAACGAATTTATTATAGAAGGGAGTAAGGTTTGTATGGTCCAAGGAGTCCCAAGAAGCCTTTGAAAAGTTAAAGGCAGTCTTGACTAATTATTCTTTGCTACAATCTCCAAATTTCGATCTCCCCTTTAGATTAGTGACAGATGCGAGTGACGTGGGAATTGGAGCGGTTCTTCTCCAGGAGGTAATGCAGGGATTCGTACACCCCGTCGCTTACTTTTCGAGGAAGTTATCACTGGAAGAGACGAGATATTCAACTATTGAAAAAGAAGCCTTATGGGTGCTACTATAGCGTGAGGTCTACCGCCATATGTCGCCTACCCAGGTGGAGGGTGAGGTCTACCTCATGACCAGCGTCCCGGAGCCCTGCACCTAACTATCGAACATGTGAACTGCCCAAATCCATCAAAAACGGGACCTGTGCACGTGACCTGTCCATATAAAAGGAAGCAAATGGATCTCCTAAATTAGTTTTACCCTCTGCCTAAAAGAGATATCAATTGAGCGATCGTGGTTGGGCGCTAAAACGATAATTCTGAAGAGAATGCGATGTGTTGGTCGTCAGCTGTTCCAGTCTCATCTTGATCATTTTTGCTGGAAGGTGATGAGAAAAAATTCCAATGATCTATTTGTGTCATTCTTAGAAGATGTACGAAGCGTGTATCGCTAGATTAACCTGTTTGATGGAAGAAGAGTGTATCGCTAGAATAAATGTATGGAAATATATGATAACCTGTTTGATGTACGAAGAGTGTATCGCTAGAATAAATGTATGGAAATATATGATAACCTGTTCGATGTACGAAGAGTGTATCGCTAGAATAAATGCATGGAAATATATGATAACCCGTTTGATGTACGAAGAGTGTATCGCTAGAATAAATGCATGGTAATATATGATAACCTGTTTGATGTAGGAAGAGTGTATCACTAGAATAAATGTATGCAAATATATGATACCATGTTTGATGTACGATGAGTACATCGCTAAAATAAATGTACGGAAATATATGATAACATGTTTGATGTACGAAGAGTGTATCGCTAGAATAAATGTATGGAAATATATAATAACATGTTTATTTTTACCTTTATTCCTTTTTTTTAATTAAATTAGAAATCCAATGATCTATTTAAGTCATTTCTAAGATATGTTTAAATTAAGTGTTTATTGCTTGAACAAATGTATGAAATGTGTTTTATCTATGAGGGACGAATAACTCAGCAGTAGACCTCACGCTATAGTGCTAACGGGAGGTAGACCTCACGCTATAGTGTGGTA
>NC_090747.1:22620144-22625144 GCF_036898095.1 Palaemon carinicauda
CCATTATTAGGCTGATAATTAGTAGGATTTTCAATATCATTATTTATATGGTTATTTGTTTGTTCTTGTTGCTAAATATAAACGAATAATCAAGAGATTTAACCTTCAAACTAATAAAGATCTGCCTGGTATTCGTAGACTTCTATCATCAATTTCTCTCTCTCTCTCTCTCTCTCTCTCTCTCTCTCTCTCTCTCTCTCTCTCTCTCTCTCTCTCTCTCTCTCTCTCTCTCTCTCTCTTTATGACCCTTTATCTTGAAAAGGGTAAGTTTATATTTTGTAATGAGTAACAACATATGATTCGTTATAGGTAGTAGGCTTGCCATTACACCAACCACCCGTTGAGATACTATCACTGGGAAGTTATTGTGTTCTTTGACTGGCCAGTCGAGGAATCCTTCTCTCTGTTACGACTCATTTTAAGATTACCAACACACACACACACACACACCAAATAGGCTGGCTCCTTCTTACCACAGTCTCCTGTATCCTAATAAACCTGACAACACTGAGATTACCAAACAATTCTTTTTTTGCTGATGGTGTTAACTACTGCACTTATTGTCTTATTGCCTTATTCTATGGTTGGGTTCACCCAGGTCCCTCAGTGTGAGGCACCTCATATATCCACCAGAGAGTTGCTAATGCATCTTCTGGTGTACTTTGCATCTTCCAGTTTTGGATGGTCTGGGATGCATTTTAGGTTTTCATCCAGCTTATTATTAAACACAACTCCACTCACTCCTTATATGCTTCTTAGATGAGCTGACAGCGCATTAAATAGTTGCTGCATTATCGATGCTGGTCGTAGTGGATTAATGTCATGTGCGCCTTCCTTAGTTTTCCTTGAATAGTTTTGGGCACTATTAATCTACCTCGGCTTGCTCTTTCTGATATTTTTAGCTCCATGATGTTTTCAGTAATTACTTCGATTTGCTTCTATGCTTATATTATCATGTAGCGCTCTCTTCTCCTTTCTAGACTGTACAATTTTAAAAATTGCAATCTTTCCCAGTAGTCAAGGTCCTCAACTCCTTCTATTCTATATTTGTGCAATATCCTTTTTGTAGTGTGGGTACCATATCACATTACAGTACTCGAGTGTACTACGTACATAAGTTTTGTAAGCATAATTATGTGTTCAGCTTTTCTTGTTTTTAAGTATCTGAATAGCATTCCCATTTTTGCTTTACATTTAGCCAAGAGCGTTGCTATTTGGTCGTTGCATAACATATTCCAGTTTAACAATACACCAATGTCTCTAATTGCTTACTTGTTTGTGATTGTCTCGTTATTAAGTCCCCTGTATGCATATACCCTTCCTTCTCTGTTTCCATAATTTATTGATTCGTATTTATCGGAGTTAAATGCCATCCTATTTATCTCCGCCCATTCATATATTTTGTTTAGATCTCTTTGTAATGAGTTCCTATTTTCATCACAAGTAATTTCTCTACTTATTCTTGTGCCATCGGTGAATCTTCTCACTACAGAGTCTTCAACATTACAATATATGTCTGAGATCACAATAACAAACAGCAGTGCAGCTAATACCATGCCCTGTGGCACGCCAGATATTACCTGAGCTTCATCTGATTTCTCGTCATTTGCAACCACTATCTGTTTTCTGTTTTGCAGAAATGTCTGTTTATCCATTTTCCTATATTTCCCACAATATTATGTATTCTCATTTTTTTTCTCTAATATATTATGGTCTACCTTGTCGAAAGCTTTTGCAAAATCTAGATAGATCACACCTGTGTCTTTTCCATTTACCATATTTTTTTTATATGTTTTTATAGTGTGTAATCAGTTGGGTTTGTGTACTTTTTTCCGGGCACAAAACCATATTGACGTATATGAAACAAATTACTTTTAACCAAACGATTCATTATTTACTTTTTTATTACCCTTTCATACACTTTCATAACATGATGTTAGACTAACAGATCTATAATTGCTTGCCTCAAGTCTTGATCCACTTTTAAAAATAGAGGTTATATATGCTAATTTATGTTTAACATACATCTCGTTCATATCTACACTTTATCTTAGCAGTATTGCAAGCGGCTTCACATTACTGTGTGTATTTCTTTTAACAAAATCACTGGAACTCCATATGGTTCGGCCGCCGATCCATTTTTAATTTCACTTATAGCCTGCACAATATCTGCTTCCTTAATATCTATATCCGTTAGTTATTCATTATCTTCTTCACTCATTTTTGTTTCATTATTCTCATTCGCAATTCTTGGCGTGAATTCACTCTTATATTTTTCTGCTAATATGTTGCATATTTCCTATTTTCTTATTCGTTAACCGTCCTTCAATTCTTATGTGGTCTATTTTTAATTCCCTTTAAACACCTTTTTTGCATAGGAGTAAAATACTTTTTTTTTTTTTTTATATTTTTAAATGCCCTTTCTTCTAAGTCTCTTTTTTCATTTTCTTTCGATTGAATAATCTTTTGTTCTGCCTTTTCTATCTTATTTTTTATTTCCATCATTTTCCATACATTTTTTTCTTTTGCAAGATTTTTCTTCTACTTGCAAATTTTCTGAAATACTATCCTTCCGTCCTTTGGTATGCATGTCGGATGTTTATTTTTTTTTTCTTGTCGCTACATATTTTTCAACAATTTCCTCCAGTATTGTGTACAGTATATCCGTATTTACCTGTATATCATCACTTACGAATACATTTTTCAAATCTTTGTTCAATTCTTCATTCATTTCTGACCATTTTATATTCTTACTATAAGAATTATATTTTCATATACTTCCCATAGTTTTGTGCTTTGTTTATCTCTGCGGTCACTTGCTTTGGAATGGAGTATTAATTCTCTGACATTGCTGTCTGAAATTCCCATGTTATACACTATTATTTCTTTCACATGATTCACCTCATTCACAAATACTAAATCTAGGACATTGTTCTTTCATGTTGGAATGTGGTTTATTTGTTGCATATTATGTTCTTATAGCATATCTTGAAGCTTCTCAAATTGACTCTTATATTCTGCGCTACTATTATTCTTTTTTATGTTTACATATACAACCACTTTCTTCTATCCCTTCTTTCCAATCCATGAAAGGAAAGTTAAAATCTCCGGATAGGAGTATATTCCAGTCTTTAAGGTTTCTACATATATCATCTATTTTTTCTATTAATTTGTCAAACTCCTTAGTATTTGGGGGTCTGTATACAACAATGTTCACTAGTTTTTCATATTCAAATTCTACCGCAATCAATTCCCATTCAGTGTTGCTGTATTTTTCACAGACTTTTCCTTGATATATGTCTCATCCATATATTGCCGTTCCCCCTTGATTCCTCTTTGTTCTGTCTGACCTATAAGTTTGGAAAACCTTTTATGTGGTCATCACTGCCAGTGTCTTAGGAATACCATGTTTCACTTATATTCAATATATTTATTATTTCAATTTGGATTAGATCTAAGAACTCTATTTTCCTTTTAGAGTTACTCATGACTAAACCCTGTGCATTCATCACTATGATGGTTTGTGTTTCATCCCCATTATCTAATGTTGGTAATAATATGGATTCTCCAATGCTTTCTTCCTGTTCTGATATGAGGTTCTTTTCTTCATTTCCAGGAATACTGCCATTATAAAATCCAACTTTTCTATCATATTTGATCTTTCGCTTTCATATTTATTTTTGTATGTATACCTGCAATTATCCCCATATCTGCAGCAACCTCTGGCATTATAGATGCATTCTTTGTAGTTGGGCTCTATTTGTGCATATTTGGGTTGAAAGGCATTATATCTTGGGGCGTTTTGTGCATAGCACGGTATATACTCGGCTTGTTATTTTGTTTCTTTTTTTGTTGCATTTTTTATCTAATTTTTCCTGTCTTTTTGCTTTTGCATTTTCTGGCTTTCAATCATGGTTTCAGGATGCTTATTTCAAATTTTTTTTTGATTTTTTATCCTGTTACTTCTTTCAGGTTTTTGCATATTTTTGGATGGTGATCTCTGCGTTCGTCTCCATACCCGTCTAAATATGAAAATTTACCATATATTTCATAATTATGGAATATCTTTGGATGCTTGTAGTAGCATCTTTCGCCAATGTGCAATTCCCTCTTTTCAGTAAATTACAGACTATATCTTTTTTTTCTTTCTTTTCTTTTTCTTGCTCTTCCCTAAAAGTATGTAGGTCCGTGTTGAGTCTCTTGGGTCTATTATTTGTTTCCATCTGATAATTTATTTCTTCGTAAGTATGTTGCTGAATGGCATCATATGTTGTATCAATGATTTTCTCTGCATCCTTAGACATATCCTGTTCATTTTTCTCTTCTTCTTCTTCTTCTTCTTCTTCTTCTTCAACTATTTTTAGATTCGGTCTGGACTTGATTATATTTTCTATCCAGACTAAGCATGTTGAGCAGAATACCGTTGTGTCTTTATTATTTATTCTTTTTTGTACTTCAGCGTAAGTTGGATGTGGTGGTACATGACATGCATCGCATTTCCAAATCAGTTGATGTGGATTAATAATGGAATACCACATCTTACATGCATTGCACCATTTTGGCATTGTTTTTCCCAATGCATCAATCAGCATATTCACCATATTGGACTTTTTATTGTTCTTCGATGGAATGTGTTGATTGATGTAAACTTTTTTTATAAGTCTCTTTATCGCCTGGATCTTCTTTGGAATTTCTTTTATTATTTTGATGATATTTCTGCAGACTTGTTCCAGTTTGTTGTATAATATTGTTTCAATATGTTTGAGAATATTTTTCCCTCACACTGGTTGGAGCTATTAGCGACCTCTATTATCAAAAGGTCTATTTCTTGTCTTACCAAGTCATGGAATTTACTCTTGCTAATTACAGCAATGTCCCTCCAGGCCTTGCCTGTGTTGTAGAGCGCAATATTGTTCAGATTTTTAGTAATCCACAAGATAACTATCCTATGCCGACATTTTATCCCACTTTTCTGACCTCAAACTAATCACCGACTACTC
>NC_090747.1:22630144-22642644 GCF_036898095.1 Palaemon carinicauda
GTTGTATAAACAAGTGGATGATATGGCTATGGGTTCCCCTCTGGGACCCACTTTTGCTAACATTTTTATGTGCTCCCTGGAGGAGACCATGCTCGAAAATTGCCCTTTGAGGTACCATCCACTGTTTTATGTCAGATATGTTGATGACACCTTAGCTTTATTCAGAAATGAATTCTGTGCTGACTCCTTCATGGATTTTGCTAATTCACAGCACAATAATATAAAGTTCACAATGGAAAAGGAGGAAAGAAATAAATTACATTTTTTAGATGTGTTAGTATCTAGAGAGAGAGAAGGTTTTAATACTACGGTTTTCAGAAAAAAGACTTTTACTGGATTAGGTTCGAATTTTTATAGCTCTTGTTTTTATAATTTTAAATTAAACTCTTTTTATACTCTTCTCCACAGAGCATTCCTACTTACTTTTAGTTGGGAATGTTTTCATACAGAAGTACGCTATTTCTGTGATTATTTTAAGAAAAACTGTTTTCCGACTAAAATAATTTTTAAACATCTTAACCCTTTTACCCCCAAAGGACGTACTGGTACGTTTCACAAAACTCATCCCTTTACCCCCATGGACGTACCGGTACGTCCTTGCAAAAAAATGCTATAAAAATTTTTTTTTTCATATTTTTGATAATTTTTTGAGAAAATTCAGGCATTTTCCAAGAGAATGAGACCAACCCGACCTCTCTATGACAAAAATTAAGCCTGTTAGAGCAATTTAAAGAAAATATACTGCAAAATGTGCTGGGGAAAAAATCACCCCTTGGGGGTTAAGGGTTGGAAATTTCCAAAGAGCCTGGGGGTAAAAGGGTTAACAAATTATTAGATAATAAATTGGCTCAGACTCAAAAAGTAAAAACAGTATCCAAACTCAAATTTTATGCGAGTTTTCCTTTTATTCATGATGATTCCTTTAGATAGAAGTGTACAAAAATCATACAACAACATTTTCAGCTGTTGTAGTAAACTTAATTCCTAAGAATCCTCTCACAGTTGGGTCCATTTTTTTCATTTTAAGGATCGATTGAGCCCTTTGATGTCCTCTGGTGTAGTGTATCAATATATTTGCCCAAAGTGTAACTCTGGGACCTACGTAGGATCTACCAAGAGGTTGTTGAAGATCAGAATTGATTCTCATAGAGGTGTTAGTTTTCGAACAGGTTGCAGAATATCCAACCCAGAACAGTCAAATATTCGCAATCATACTAAAATGTGCAAAATAAATATTGACAATAAAGATTTTAGCATTATAGGTCAAGTATCTAATTCCCACGACTTGCCGATTCTGGAGTCAATTTTGATTAAAAGACTGGTTCCATCGTTAAACACCCAAGCTTCCTCCATTCCATTGTACTTGTCATAAATTTCTTTGTTTTTTTCTGTAGTTGCCAGTGCCATTCAGTTTTTATTTGCGCTAATGCGAGGTTGGTTTCACTTCAGTTTTATGAATATTTTCACTTGAATTTGATTTTTTTTTACCAATTTTCACTTTATATATATATATATATATACATACATATATATATATATATATATATATATATATATATATATATATATATATTTGTATACTACTGTTTCTTAATGTTATATATTTACTTACTATTTGCAGCCCTAGAAGATGTGATAACGACGATCACGAAACGTCGGGATTTATAATAAATGAATATCTAGAACTACCTATTTCCCTTTTCTTTTTGAGAAATGTAAGATACTGGCTGCCGCCACCTTCTCTGATGATATATATATATATATATATATATATATATATATATATATATATATATATATATATATATATATATATAAATATATATATATATATTATATATATATATATATATATATATATATATATATATATATATATATTGTGTGTAATGGCGGTCATTGTGCCACCTTTCTTGTTTTGTTAAAACAGACCCCACCAGCAAGGACTAGGTCGGCATGCCACGAGTTTTGGGACCCTACCCAGAGTCTCACCCCCCCCCCTTCCAACCATCCTATATCAGTCTGCTCCCCTTGAGATATCCTTTTCAGTCACCTTTTACGAGTCACGTGACAACATCGAGGTCCCAGGAGAAGGAGGGAGGCGCACGTGACCAAGCCTGACCAATAGGACAGCGGTCAGGCCAATTCCCCCCTACCACCCCCAATTGGGGGCCAAGTGGGGTTGAATCTACCAAGCGAAAACTGGGGATCTTTCTTCGTGACTCAGCCTCCTTGAGGGAAGGATCATCTCTCTTCTCCCTCAAGACATCAGGGAGGCAGGACCTCTGTCTACATATCCTCCATAAGGGAGGGACCAGAGTCCTTTTACTAAAAGAAGGTGTCTTATTTAGAGATTCTCAATATCCTTACCCACCCTCCCATCCCTTCCTTATCACATCCCATTTTTCCTTACCCTTTAAAGAAATCCTACCCACTGAACCTTGTATCCTATCCCCTATACCCAGACCACGTGTGCCGTTTAGTCCTATCCTTGATTAATTCATCCTGTGGCAGTGTTGTTTCCCATGTGTAATGTTTGAAACCCTAAGCTTTGCATTTTCATTTATTTTGCTTAAAGGTTTTAACCACACGACTTCATCGTGTTCCCAGCCAGTAGAAGTAAGTGTGCTGTTAATAATTAAATTTATTTCCCTTTCCATAAAGTACTGGCGACCAGATGCCAGGACTCGCTAAGACAGTAATTTTAAATTCATTTTATTAGATTCAAATTCCCCCCTTTTCTGTCTTTAGCGACTTGACGAACCTCAATTTCATTTCAAGTAAATTATATTATCACTGGAGTGGGAACCGTGGAAGAAAACAGCAAAAGCATTCTATTTTCATTGTTAAAGTTTTGTGTCTATTAGTGCGTAGGTTCGCACCGCGAACCCTTTTGTTTTAAAACTCACGTGGTTGAATTTAGTCCTATTGTTTAGCGGGATAGCCAACCGCCTGAGAAGAATTTGTGTTCTGTTTTTTTCTGTGTTTATCATCAAAGTGGTTAAAATTTATCATTTTTCAAATATATTTTGCATTACGCGAATGTGTTATTTTGTGTTTAAAAAAAAAAGTTAAGTGAAATTTACGAAATTTTAGGACGACAAACGTGGTAGACTAAAACACGTGTTAATTTCCAGTGAGGCCTAATTCCTGTGTTGGTAACGGTAAGAACACGTGGCGTTCCTTATTTCGATTTTTCTATTGACCGTAAGGCTATTTAATTTCATTTTATTAATTTTTCGTGGGATATTTTTATGTACATTTTTGAAAGGGATAATTTTCGTATAATTGTGTAAAATTGTTAACCTAAAGATAAAGGATTTATGATATCACATTCAATTTAATTTTTTCAGTCAGGGTATAGGATCATTTAGATAAAATATTTGGTAGTGTAATTTCTTAAATTCATTTTTTTTTTTACTAAAGGGAAAGTATGTAAAGGGGTTGATTTTGTTAACGAAGCATTAAGCAATCTCACTGACATTCTTTATTTCATTTAATTTATAATACTTTAAGTATAAATACAAACTTTGCTTTAAAGTCACAGAGTTGCAAGTGATGGTGTTGCAAGAACGCACCCACACACTTTTACAAATACATTTCTTCTTATGACTAGAAGAGAGAGTCACACATCGCGGAGATTCCATTTTTTTTCCTTATGACTGGCATAGGAGGGTCACACATCTTGGAGATTCCATTTTTTTCCATAGGACTAGCATAGGAGGGTCACACATCGTGGAGATTCCATTTTTTTCCATACGACTAGCATAGGAGGGTCACATATGGTGGAGATTCCACTTTTTCCCTTATGACTAGCATAGAGGGTCATCAATTGTTGTGATTCCATTTATTTATGACTAGCATAGAGGGTCATCCATTGTTGTGAATCCATTTATTTATGACTAGCATAGAGGGTCATTCATCGTTGTGATTCCATTTTTTTAAGACTATCATAGAGATTCACCCATTGTTGTGATTCCATTTCTCATGATTAGCACAGAGATTCACCCATTATTGTGATTCCATATTTTATGACTAGCTTAGAGATTCACCTATTGTTGTGATTCCATTTCTTTTTATGACTAGCATAGAGATTCACCCATTGTTGTGATTCCATTTTTTATTTTACTAGCATAGAGATTCACCCATTGTTGTGATTCAAATTTTTTTAAGACTAGCTTAGAGATTCACCCATTGTTGTGATTCCATTTTTTATGACTAGCATAGGGATTCACCCATTGTTGTGATTCAATTTTTTTAAGACTAGCATAGAGATTCACCCATTGTTGTGATTCCAATTTTTAAGACTAGCATAGAGATTCACCCATTGTTGTGATTTCATTTCTTTTTATGACTAGCATAGAGATTCACCCAATGTTGTGATTCCATTTTTTTATGACTAGCATAGAGATTCACCCATTGTTGTGATTCCAATTTCATTTAAGACAAGCTTAAAGATTCACCCATTGTTGTGATTCCAATTTTTAAGACTAGCATAGAGATTCACCCATTGTTGTGATTCCAATTCTTTTATGACAAGCATAAAGGTTCACCCATAGTTATGATTCCATTTTTTATTTTTCTAGCATAGAGATTCACCCATTGTTGTGATTCTAATTTTTTTAAGACTAGCTTAGAGATCCACCTATTGTTGTGATTCTATTTTTATGACCAGCATAGAGATTCACCCATTTTTGTGATTCCATTTTTTTTTAACCCTGGAACGGTACGGTGGGTCGTCCGCGACCCCGAGCGTCAAAAAAAAAGAGGTTTTTCTCACGTGACTCACCCCCGTGACTGAATTTGTGGGTGATCGACCTGCAGTAGGTGTCTCGCCTACACGCTCTAGTAGTGTCCAGATGTGCATAGCTGTAGCTGTACTCCTTCCCCGATTTCTGAGACGCATCGGGGTCGAGCGCGACCGAGTTTACCCTTCTAAGGTAATTTGCATAATTATCAAAGTTATTACGTATTATGAAATTGTCGTAGAATGGTGCAACTTGTATAGGTTATCAGTTGTGGAAAGTCTTGGTGGATTGTTTGGCTACCATGTGCATGATTTTTTTTTTAGTTAAAATGTCGTTCATCACCACGAGGACCATTTTACCGCAAGTGCCCCTTTTTCATTTTTTTTCATTTTTTTGCCAAGTCATTTTTCCGTAAGATATTGCCAAATAGTGTCGTAAAACTTTTGCTTTTTTAGTGTTGGAAAGTGTGTCTAGATGATCTGGCTACCCATGCGTGACTTTGTTTTTGTCAGAAACGACGTAGTTATTGGTATATTGGGTATTTAACTGCGGTTGCCAATTTCTGTTTTTTTTTCAATATTTGTAAACATTTACTACGTAGTAAGGAATTGCCGTATATTATTGATTTTTTTTTCATGTTTATGTGTTAGAAAGTGTGCCTTGATGGTTGGGCTAACACGTGCATGTCTTTTTTTTTTTATCTGAGATGCCGTATATTAGAATGTTGGGCCTTTTACCGCGAGTGCCCCTTTTTCATTTTTTTTCATTTTTTTGCCAAGTCATTTTTCCGTAAGATATTGCCAAATAGTGTCGTAAAACTTTTGCTTTTTTAGTGTTGGAAAGTGTGTCTAGATGATCTGGCTACCCATGCGTGACTTTGTTTTTGTCAGATACGACGTAGTTATTGGTATATTGGGTATTTAACTGCGGTTGCCAAATTCTGTTTTTTTCAATATTTGTAAAAATTTACTACGTAGTAAGGAATTGCCGTATATTATTGATTTTTTTTCATGTTTATGTGTTAGAAAGTGCCTTGATGGTTGGGCTAACACGTGCATGTCTTTTTTTTATCTGAGATGCCGTATATTAGAATGTTGGGCATTTTTCCGCGAGTGCCCCTTTTTATTTGTTTTGCATTTTTTTGCTTAGTCATGTTACCGTAAGGAATTGGCAAGTAGTGTCGCAAAACTTATATTTTTATAGTGTTGGAAAGTGTTTCTAGATGATCTGGCTACCCATGCCTTTTTTTTTTTAGCCAGATATAGCGTATATATAGGTATGTGCTCGATTTTCCTGTGATTGCCATTTTTTCGTTTTTTCCCATTTCTTTCAAAATTACTACGTACTAAGGAACTACCACAGAGTAATGATTCATTTAGATGTTTATTTGTCGGAAAATGTGCCTTGATGGTTTGCCTAGCACGTGGCTGAAATTTTTTTTTCTGAAATGCGTATAATAAAATGTTGGCCATTTTTCCGCGAATGCCCCTTTTTATTTGTTTTTAATTTTTTTGCTTAGTCATGTTACCGTAAGGAATTGGCAAGTAGTGTCGCAAAACTTATAATTTTATAGTGTTGGAAAGTGTTTCTAGATGATCTGGCTACCCATGCCTATCTTTTTGTTTAGCCAGATATGGCGTATATATAGGTATGTGTTCGATTTTCCTGTTATTGCCATTTTTTCGTTTTTTCCCATTTCTTTCAAAATTACTATGTACTAAGGAACTATCACAGAGTAATGATTCATTTAGATGTTTATTTGTCGGAAAATGTGCCTTGATGGTTTGCCTATTACGTGGCTGAATTTTTTTTTCTGAAATGCCGTATATTAGAATGTTGGCCATTTTTCCGCGAGTGCCCCTTTTTATTTGTTTTGCATTTTTTTGCTTAGTCATGTTACCGTAAGGAATTGGCAAGTAGTGTTGCAAAACTTGTATTTTTATAGTGTTGGAAAGTGTTTCTAGATGATCTGGCTACCCATGCCTATCTTTATTTTTAGCCAGATATGTCGTATATATAGGTATGTGTTCGATTTTCCTGCGATTGCCACTTTTTCGTTTTTTCCCATTTCTTTCAAAATTACTACGTACTAAGGAACTATAACAGAGTAATGATTCCTCTAGATGTTTATTTGTCGGAAAATTTTTTTTACTTCTTTTTTGATTGAATATCATCAAATTTTTTTAGCTAAAATATTATATTGTTTTACATTTTTTTTTCGATTTTATTTCCCTTCAAAAAAGATTTTTTGAGTCAGAATTTTAATTTTATAGTCGTAAAATAATCGACAATTATCCAGCAACCCACCATACAATTTTTATGCATATCCAAGAATAATTAGATTAGTAAATAACACCTTGAAATTGACATACCCTTCCTACATTTCAAGTGGCAGATTAGGGAGTCTGAGTCAGTGTGGTTGGCGGCCATTTTGTGGACATATCCGAAGCGTAAGTTGCCCTATCTATATATATTCTTGTTCCCTATAGAATTTGTGATATTTTGGTATATTTTTACCTGCATAAATATCATATTATATATTAAATATATATATTTATTTACGAAATTTTTAAGTACTCAAAAAATTACCTTTAGATATGGCCCCTGATATAAATGTAATTTACAAATTAATGAAGATTTTTTTACATATTTCTATTTTAGGATAACATATGTTTATTCCCTAAAAAAATTAGCCACTTCCTATTTCATTTGGGTACCCAAAAAAATTCATGAAATTTGGACACATTTTTTTGGCCAAAAAAAGTTACCCTTTTTTTCTCATTTCATATCTTCACCTCCATGGTTCTGACTTCATCCAAAATACATCAAGATGTGTCCTAAGCATTCAAGAATCAATTCCTAAAAGGATTTGTGTATATATGTATAAACTTTTTTTTATGAATTTTTATGTAAGGTCTTTTTTTTCTACTTAATTTTTTAAAATATTTATAATAAATAGTTTTTCTGCAGATGAGTAGTATTTATCTTTACAGTTGTTTTAAGCATTCATTGAAGTTTTTTTTTTGGCAAAAGAAAAAAGGAGGTTACTGCAAAAACTGATTTTTCAAGAATTTTTTTTGGCGTCGGGGTCGTGCGCGTCCGAGTATACCCTTAAAGGGGTGTCCGAGGAGCGTACCTATCCAGGGTTAAGACTAGCATAGAGATTCACCCATTGTTGTGATTCCAATTTTTAAGACTAGCAGATAGATTCACCCATTGTTGTGATTCCAATTCTTTTATGACTAGCATAAAGGTTCACCCATAGTTGTGATTCCATTTTATTTCGTCCAGCATAGTGTCACCCATAGTTTTGATCTCATTTTTTTTTCCTTACTAGCCTAGAGGGTCACCTACTGTATAGTTGTGATTCCAGTTTATTTTGTCTAGCATAGAGGGTCACCTATAGTTGTGATTCCATTTTTTATTGTGTAGCACAGTTGTCAAATATATCGTTACTTGTTTGGACGCATTACAACCGGACAGCCTAAGCTCACCTATTGTCGTGACCCTGGTTTTCAAGTTAGGCTCCTGTTCAATTACTTGCAAGGCTTGCTACTCGGTGATAGTTCTTTCTTGAGACGCATTTTTACAGCCATTGTGCATTTTCCCGGCTCCATCTTCATCCTTCCTTCCATGAGACTCTTGCTTAAGGCTAGAGCGTCTTTCCCCTGCGAGTAATTTCTTGCACGGCCAACATCGTACCTTGTGCTGTTATGTTTGTTCTTGTCGCTGTCTCCCCAAGAAATTAACAAAATGACTGCTGCTGAAATCAGTACGTTTGTGATTTGGCAGAACGACAAGGCTATGAGGGAGAAGCATTGCGAAGGTATGTGCGGGAGCTCATGAATGAAGACAAAGCCCGGAGAAGAACAGAGCATGAAAGGATGCGGTATGAAAGAGAGAGAGAGCATGAATTAAGAATGCAGGAGATGGACGCCCGATTGGCACAGCTCACTCGCTCGCCCCCTCAACCCAACGTTGCCAAAGTCCGACAAGACAATTGCAGGAAGGTCCAGTTCATGGAAGGAGTTACCAAAAAACTCACTACAGTGGAGTTCCAGATAACCATACCCCAGCTCCATAGGAAGTGCGGACTAAGGGCAGTGAACAGTCTCGGATATGAGGGCTGTGCCATGCCCTTGGGTCAAGAGCCCATGAAGGTGGTACTAGTGCCCCTCAGGTGCAAGAAGGCTGCCAAGCCGGAGCCTAAAACTGTGAGGACGCGACCTGCAGGGGAAGACGACGGGCTAGGTACCATTGACCTGGGTGAGGTATCTTGGCTAAGGGAGGAGGCACAAGAGTCTCCCCCTTCCAGCAATGAGTTTAAGCCCCGTACCCGAGAGTGCTCCCCAGGTAAAGCAATGATGCTTTCCCCCAGACCAGAGGTCTCAGAGGAGGACCAAGAGACCATCAGGAGCCAGGCACAGCTCAGCAGATTCCAGCTGATGGGTGAGATGGTGATAAACCACAGGGCACCCACCTACTCGAACGAGGTGGAAATAAATAACCCCTCTAAGGCTGAGTTCCTGTTAAGGGATGAGGTGCCCCTTAAGATCACTCGAGGTTCTCACGATCCTGTTAAGGTCTCGTGCCGGCAAGTAGTTGTCCCCTGTAATCTCCGCTTGTCGATGCCAGGCATGGCCCATGAGAGACTGGGAGGACACTTTGGGGTAACATGTCCTACCCAGCTGATCCAGCTCCAATTCTGGTTGGGCTTGCAAGAGATTATTAAGGCTTACTTAGCATCCTGCCATCCTTGCCCAGTCTACGGTAACTATAACCAAATAGTGCCGAGGGCCTCGCTCCAACTCATCCCATCCATTAGTGTCACAGAACTGACACAATTCTTTTATTGGCATGGCTTCCTAGCCACATTTCAGAAGGACGAAGGTTCCCAATTTATGGCAGAGGAGTCACGACCTCTGACCATACTCATAATTCATTTTTGGATTCACCAGGTGCAAGCAGGAATTCCCAACTCTGAGTTTTACTTGAATTTCTTCCAGACATGGGATTAACTCCAAACTCAAGAGAATGAGCTCTCAGGCATGGGCTCATCTCTTGAGCATCTTGGATCCTATTGTGCTGACCACGTGTTCCCACAGACAGTCCTAACGAACCATAACCCAGCAACTTACTTGACTGAGCTACATAGGAAAAATAAAGGGCTCATGAGGTGGGGCATAGACCTCCAGAACTGCAATTGGAAGGTCAAGCACCTAAAGAACTTAGATGAGAGAGATGTGCTCTCCAGGCATTAGTGCTCAGTGCACAGTGCCATATCCCTAGCCTGTAGTCATAGTCAGTAGGTAAATCTAGTTTGTATGAAAAATTATTAATTGGCCTTGGTGTCTCCCCAGGTAGATAAACTTGAGGAGCCATCTTGGCATCATTATTTGCATTTAATTTATTTTTATGTATTTATTTTATCTTTTTTGCATATATGTCATTTTTTTTTTATTTTATGCCTACCACTGCACTAGGTCACTTAACTTTAACCATTTTTGCATTTTGATTTTCAATTTTGCAGTTAAAATTTTTTTTTTTTGGTTGTTGCCTCACAGCCAGCATGCTTATTTCTACATGACACTTAAAGTTAATTTACTGTCAAAATAACGTAAAATTATGACCCTAGTTGCAGCTTAGATATTAATTCATTATCGTGGTGAGACTCATTGAGGGAGGAGTCATTAAGGCTAGTGGCTTCAGACCTTGCTTGCAGAGTTATTGTCCTGTTTTAGGACAAAATCTCTGCTAAAATGGGGGGCTGTTAGTAATGGCGGTCATTGTGCCACCTTTTTCATTTTGTTAAAACAGACCCCACCAGCAAGGACTTGGTTGGCATACGACGATTTCTGGGACCCTACCCAGAGTCTCACCCCCCCCTCCAACCATCTTGTACCAGTCTACTCCCCTTGAGATCTCATTTTTAGCAACCTTTTACGAGTCACGTGACAACATCAAGGTCCCAGGAGAAGGAGGGAGGCGAGATGTGAAGGAAGTAGGAGCACGTGACCAAGCCTGACCAATAGGACAGCGGTCAGGCCAATTCCCCCCTACCATCCCCAATTGGGGGCCAAGTGGGGTTGAATCTACCAAGCGAAAACTGGGGATCTTTCTTCGTGACTCAGCCTCCTTGAGGGAAGGATCATCTCTCTTCACCCTCAAGACATCAGGGAGGCAGGACCTCTGTCTACATATCCTCCATAAGGGAGGGACCAGAGTCCTTTTACTAAGGTAAGGTGTCTGATTTTGAGATTCTCAATATCCTTACCCAACCTCCCATCCCTTCCTTATCACATACCATTTTTCCTTACCCTTTAAAGAAATCCTACCCACTGAACCTTGTATCCTATCCCCTATACCCAGACCATGTGTGCCGTTTAGTCCTATCCTTGATTAATTCACCCTATGACAGTGTTGTTTCCCATGTGTAATGTTTAAATCCCAAAGCTTTGCATTTTCATTTAATTTGCTTAAAGGTTTTAACCACACGACTTCATCGTGTTCCCAGCCGGTAGAAGTAAGTGTGCTGTTATTAATTCAATTTATTTCCCTTTACAGGGAACGTGATTGCTGTGCTGGAGTTTCATCCACGGCCCACCAAACTCCATTCGAAGCTCCTCGTGGCATAAAATAAAATATAATTAGCCCTTGTGCTCCCCTTTCTTTTATTATTTTTATTTAAATATTATTGTAAATACATCTATTTGTCGGTATCCTTAAGCAAATCCGGACTCGAACCACGGGCCCGTAACAATATATATATATATATATATATATATATATATATATATATATATATATATATATATATATGTAAATATATATACATATATATATATATATATATATATATATATATATATATATATCTATATATATATATATATTAATATGTATCTATCCATCTATATATATATATATATATATATATATATATATATATATATATATATATATATATATATATATATCTACATATATATATATATATATATATATATATATATATATATATATATATATATATATATATATATATATATATATATATAGATATAGATATATATATAGATATATATATATATATATATATATATATATATATATATACATACATATATATATATATATATATATATATATATATATATATATACATATACATATGCATATATATATGTATATATACATATCTATCTATCCATCTATCTATATACAGTATATATGTATACATATATATATATATATATATATATATATATATATATATATACATATATATATATATATATATATATATATATATATATATATATATATATATATATATATATATATATATGATATACACACAGATATTTATATATATATATATATATATATATATATATATATATATATAAATATATATATATATATATATATATATATATATATATATATATATATAAATTAGTACTATACCTTATTTTGTCATCCAGAAGTAAGAAAAATACCATCATAAACTACGAATGAAACATGGGTTATATGGTTTATGCTGATGGTTAGTATGATAAAATTTAAATTTATATATAGCAATATGTCTTCTCACACTGTCTCCAAAGAGGAGCATGGTATAAACAGCAATATGTGGCCATAATTCATCATCTTATAAATGGTTTAACAAAGTTCTTTAATGACCAGTTTACATTACATTATGTGATGAGCAATAGATATCGCGAAGCAAAATTCTCGAAGATAGTTATT
>NC_090747.1:22652644-22665144 GCF_036898095.1 Palaemon carinicauda
TATATTATAAGCATTTTGAGAAAGAGATTTCTCATAGGGATTTGCATTAAATGATGCAGACGATATGTTCTCCCCATCAGATTATTATCTTATCCGTAGAGCTTAATATTTTATAAATCTACCCATATTATCACCAACTCAAAGATGACTTCATTTCTTCAGACACACACACACACACACACACACCAACTAACTTCTACAGAGTAAGAAGTTATCTATTTTTATCTTTATTCTCGGTGAATATTGAATCTTTTGAACTTTAGGTAGGTAATAGCTATGCCATAGCAAAAAGGAAAAAGAAAAATTCTAAATCACAATACCTGACATCCTATATGTTATTGTAATTCCTTTCAATCATTGAGGTAGGATTTCAGTATATTTTCGAATTTATCTTTTAATTTGTGTTACTGATATTCTAAGCAGTATGTCTTGGTATATTGTCCCGAACAAAAGTATGATATAAAAATCAACTCTTTGAAGAGCCGATCAGGAAAACCATATCCAGATGTTTTGACACTTACTTTACTGAGTATAATCCTAAATAAATAGTAACACTGTTGTTTATAAACCGTTTATATTGACTTTAATAACGGAATGGTTATAATATTCACCGTTTATATGAACATAAAACTTATATATATGATATATGTAATATAATATATAGAGTAGTAATAATCAACAAATCTACTTATAATATTGTTAGAGCCTATAATATTAGCAACACCACGGACAAACTCCACCGCCTATAAATTAAGTCTTTTTTTCGCATATTTCCAAAGAATTTTGGAATGGAACTTACTTAATTGTCTATAAATACAGAGAAAAAAATCAGCTTCATCAGCAAACTCTAGTGGTGCACTGTACGCATTACTGCATGTAGTTTGTATGGTTCTTGGCTGAGATTATCAAGGACAAAGAAGGTTTACCTGAAAAATTCATTGAAATATTTTATGAGTTCCATTACCCTTACAGGAACATTCTCTGCCAATATTAGAGAAAGATATGCGGTCTTAATTTATATGTCATTATGCAAGCATATATAATCACAGACAAGGTTTGAAGGTTTAAAGGCTGCTTATGAATGGGATAGTGGCATTGCCCTATAAAGCAAGTCAATGCCCTAGAGACTGACCATGAGTACATATGATATGTGCCCAAGCCCCCTCCCCACCCAAGTTAGAACCAAGGAGATCAGGCAACGGGTGTTGATGACTCAGCAGATAGACCTATAGGATCCACCAAATCCCCCATCCTTAGTTCAGAAGGATGGTGAGGTTGCAGCGATCAAAGAGACTAACAAGTTTGAGCGGACATGTACCCAAGTCTAGTGTTCACCAGTCAAAGACTTTATCACATCGGCCACAACAACCCTAAAAACCTAAAGGTTAAGTAACTTAGACTTAATTATCTGGCAACCCACCCCTGCATAAAAAAATACACATATAATCTCTATTTATCATCTGATATTCACCATGAATGAGAATATTATTTTAGTTTAGGAAGGATTTCAAGTGATGTTAATAATTAAAATTGGAATGACCAAAGAATTTTTACTGGCTTCAAATAAATGGCTATGTTAGTAAGCTATAATGAGCATGTATTGGGCTACTGAATGTGCAGGTGTACAGTAATGTTTTGGATTTTACAAATGTTTCACTTCTGATTGATTGATTGATTGATTGGTTTTAGATTTTCTAGGATCCTGACATATAAGGTCATTGACGCCGATATCAATTATTATAAATACAGAATAAATGTGATTATATATTGCTTGTGAATGGGAATGTGCAGTGTTTCTGAATGTGCGTGTGTAATACTTCACGTTTAATAATTTATAATATTTCATGAATGAATCACATACCGTGGTAGGTGGTATATCTTACCAATCCGATACCGTGTTAGGCGGCATATCTTAGCAATGTATGTGAGCCAACGGTTATATAAGCGGATGAACAACTTAGTGAAGTAACGAAAACTTTGGGCGTGGAGGAAATGCCCCCCTTAATCTCAATGAAGTCAGTGTCAGTAGGGTGACGGATTGTGTTTAAGGCGATAGAAAAGATGTCTTTTTGACTTCTACTCCTTATTCATGATGCCTGGCGGGGGATCTTACTGGAATTAGTATAAACACTGCCCATTACAAGGAACTGTCTATCCTTTGATGAATTTAACCACTTAATTATCTATGGATTTTGTCAGTATATGGAATGCGAGAATGACAGAAGGGAGACCAGTCCCGGACGTAGTGGGGTGCTAAGAATTTCATGGTTTATAAACACCTAAGAAAATTTTTAAATTGGTAATGGGAATGTTAGAACCATGATAAGATTAAATAGTTACCGGATGAGAAGAATTAATTTATGAAATATAGTTTGGATATATTGGGCCTTACTGAAACACATTGTAAGAGGATTAGTATAGGAAATATATATATATATATATATATATATATATATATATATATATATATATATATATATATATATATATATATATATATACATATTCATATATATATATATATATATATATATATATATATACATATATATATATATATATATATATATATATATATATATATAATTATATATACATATATATATATATATATATAATTATATATACATATATATATATACATATATATATATATATATATATATATATATATATATATATATATATATATATATGTATATATATATATAAATATATATATATATATATATATATATATATATATACATATATATATATATATATATATTTATATATATATATATATATATATATATATATATATATATATATATATATATATATATATATATATATATATATATATTTACTCAGGAGGAACTAATCGAGTTGAAAGAGAAGGGGTGGGAATGATGATTAAACTATGAGCAGAAAGGGCATCAACATGATTAAGAGCGGTATATAGTAAATGGTTACTTGTAAAGTTTAAATCAAAATAATGTGATACGAGTATTATAGTTTACTATGCACCAACAAATGATTACCCGGTAGAAATGGAGGATGAAGAATGTGAAAAACTGCTGTGTGTAATGGATGAGATCCCAGACAGATTTATGAAATCTGTGATAGGTGACTTCAATGATGAATTTGGAAGGAACAATGCAAGTACAGTTAATGTGATAGTTGTTGAGGGTCTTGCGAGGTTGCAAATGAAAATAGTGCACATTATATAGGTTTTTGTTCAACAAACAATCTCATTATTGGAAGTACTCTTTATTCACCAAAAGAACATCCCCAAGTATACATGGATTTCACCATGTGTTAATTCAGAAAATATAGCCAATAATAAAGAGAGAAGGATGACTCTGAGAAATGTAGGAAACTATGGATGTGAAAATACTGGTAGTGATCACCAGCTTCTTATTGCTACACTAAAATTATAACTGAATGCATACAAGAGAAATGTAGATAGAATACCTATGTTTGAAGTCAAATCTATCATTCAAAAACTTAATGAATTGAAAGGCCCTCCATACGATGGAAGAACTGCTGATATGACATCGGCTGAAAATGGAGTGACTCCCAGAACAATTACAAGATTGTTTTGAAGGATGTGGCGTGATGAGGTAAAACCTGATGAGTGGGAGTTAGGAGTGCTGATGAAAATTGCCCCCCAAAAGAGCAAAAAAAAAAAAAAAGAAAAAAAAAAAAAAAAAAAAAAAACATTGATTGCAAAAGTCTTCATGGAAATATGGTACAGCAATGTGTTGAATATAGAAACCCGCTTTTGATGGTGTTTGTGAACTATCAAAAAACCTTTGATAGTGCGCACCAGCGGCCTATTTTGTGGAGAGTCCTGCCTTGTTATGGAGTTCTTCTCCAATATGTAAATTCTATTAAGTCACTTCATGAGCATAGCGAGTGCAAAGTTAATGTTAGTGGAGTTCTATCAAAAGAATTTCCAGTAAACAGTGTACTCAAAGGGAGAGTATTGTTACCTATTTTTTTTATCCTCCTCATGGACTTTGTAATGCATAGAACAGTTGGGGATGGTGGAAATGGATTATACTTTATTAGTAACAGGGAATTAGCTAACTTAGAGTATGCTGATGAAGCTGTCCTTATAAGCATAACACTACAAGACTTGCAAAGCTTGCTCTCTAGAATTCATGGAATATTACGTGAGGCTGTGCTCAATCTAAATAGAAGGAAGACAGAGATGGTGAGAACGGAATATGCAATGGTAGATGATATATCATTGGAAGTAGAAAAAGGACTCTTGAGGTGGAATCATTTAAATATTTTGGAACTATTATCTCTTATACAGGATCTTAATAATTTTTTTTTTGTTGAGAGATTGAAAAATAAAATATTATACATTGGCTGGGTTAAGTAAAATTTTGGCTAGGTTAAGTAAAATTTGGAAATGAAATTGCCTGAAATTACATATAAAAATCAGGTAATATATCAGTCTATTGAGATTGACTTTATTGTATGGACATGACCTGTGGTATAGCAATGAAAAATATCTAACTGATTTTTCTTAGATTTGAGAGTCTAATGACAGGACAGGATTAGAAAATAATTTATAAAAGACTCGAGTGCCATATGTGGATGAGATCAGGGTGAGGGGTAGATGGAGATGGTTTGGTTGTGCGTTTTGCACTTCCCAAGAGAGATTAGTTCACCAAACGTTCAACTGGGATCCACAAGGAACAAGAGGAGTCGGAAGTAGATGATGAATGGAGAAGCATTGATTTAAAAGCTCAAGAAGAGACGACTGGCGAAATCTAACTGAGGCCATTTGCTTCCATAGGAATGGGAGGAGATGGTGATGATGATGATGATGATTCCATACATTTTATTACTTGCCTTAAAAATAGCATATACATTCATTTTCTAATAACTATATACCATTAATTATTGAAGCGGATCTTTTATTATGTTTTCAAAATGATGATATTTGTATTATATCTCATTTCTTACGTACCAGTACATCCATTGGGGGTAAAAGGGATGTATACTTCGACTTCCCCGGAAAGAAGAATAAAGATAAGGAAATCTATTTTCAGGGGAGGTCAGAAAATCGTGATCAAATCCGCAGGCAAGCTCTGAACTGCTCCAAAAGAAAAATTGATTTTATTCATCGCTGCCAGAGACTATAAGCCGCCTCAAAATTGGGTAATTTCATCCATTAAACAAATTGTAAAGCGTGGTAGATTCTACACCACCAACACAGAGCCAGCGAGAGTTGGTGTGAGAGGCAATGATTAATCGAGGGAGATGAATTAGGCATGATATGAGAGGGAGACTTTATAGCAGTGTTGATGCTGCTGAATTGCTTTTATAGCATTATCAAAATAATTGTGACAACAAAGTGCAAGAACGAAAACTTGACTGTCATCTTTTATCAATCAACAGGTTTAGGACGTGAAAGTATTGCATCTTTCCCTCTAACTTTAAACACATATCAACTTCAAAAATCATTGTTAAAGGAAAGTATGATTTTTCTTCTCACCTGATAGATATTTATTTAACTAGCATCATTAGTGCGATTGATAAACGATATTCAGTCTCAATCAAATTAATTTTTCATGTAATACCGAGCGATATTTATAATGATAATGAATACAACGTAAACAATGCTTAAATCAATAACAACAATGATAATTCAATGAAGCTAACTACGAAAATAATAATAATAATAATAATAATAATAATAATAATAATAATAATAATAATAATAGTCATATAATTGTCATTGTCATTATAATGATATTATTAATGCATACACTAATTGCTATTATTGTTAGATTACCCTAATCCATAATAATAATAATAATAATAATAATAATAATAATAATAATAATAATAATTACTCATATTTTCATTATTAGCTTTGTAATGATAATAATAATGCATACAATTTTTGACATTGATATAAGATTACCATTATTATTATCAATGATGATGATGATGATGATAATAATAATAATAATAATAATAATAATAATAATAATAATAATAATAACAATAATAATAATAATAATAATAATTGCTAAAAGTATCAGCTGCCTTAGTGGCATAGATTTTGTAATAAACATTTTCTATTATTATTTTTTTTTTCTTCACTAACTATGAAAAGGACATATTTCACGAGAAAGGTAATGCAGACCATATCATTCATAACTTTTCTACTTCAATTGAGACTATACCATTACACAATATTAAATTACAGATATTAGATCCTGTCACTATGATTGAATGCACAAAGTAATATTCACTTTATTTACGGAAAAATTAATGGAGAATGGGGAAACCTTAACATGTTGTAGGGGTTTATGCTTCGTCATGATCATCAATGCTATACTAGTCAGGGCCACCAAATTTCAGGATTGCAGTGACCGACTGGACTAAAATCTCCCACCATCACCAATTTGTAATGACCAGAGTGATGGTTAAAACTGGCCCACACCAGGATAGGAATAAAACAACCCAGTCGCTTTCCGAAGTTCAAAGTGGCAATGGAACCACTGCACAAGGTGTTGGGCAGTTACATTCTATTGTCAGGGGTGCTATAGACATCTGGTCTATAACAGACCACATTTGGAACTAAATCCTGCAACCTACACCATATGAACCCCCTCTCAAATTACGTAATGCTATCCTCCTTTCTTCTTTTGACTTATTTTAGCATTTAGATCACCTAAAACCAAATGTAAATTGAGTCCAATATTGTTGTTTTTTTCAGTTTGTATTCTTTTATTTGATTTTATTTGGTTCTGACAGATTTCAATGCTAAAATATCTCAAAAGAGGAGAGGACATGAAATAGTAGATATATTTATAATTTTGCTGAAAGAAATAATCTCAAAAAAATGAACATCTGAAAAAAATGAGAGAAACGTAAAATGAAAAATATTTTTCAAACAAGTTGAAGTTAAGTGCAATTGAATACACATTTCATACAGTTTACACAGGGATGGATGATTCGTAAAACTTCTTTATATATTATATTCTGATATCTCCTTCATTTAATATATCTTTGGTATAATGAAGTGATTTATAATTTTTTCCAGAAAAGGATATTTTGAACGACAGAAGGTGCATAGTATAGTTTAGACCTGAGTACGCACGATTAATGACATCTTTAGACATGACCTTCACATTTGGTACAGGCAGGTTTGCTTTGAACCGGATAAATATTTCAAAGTAAATTCTTCCGCCCCTTCAAGTGAGGTTTGTTAAGGAAAATATCATTATTGATTCACCTTGAATCTGCAACAAGATGCAGATGATAATGGAGTCATTGAGGAAATTGAGTTTTGCGTATTTCGCTCCAGATTCATTAAACCTTTTAAAAGAATTACTCCCTGTGTCCTTCGAGGAGAGTAATTTCAGTATAATTAGCCCCGATGTCCTTCTTTGAAGGCCATCTCCTGTGTTCAGGTTTTGAATTCACATGCAAATTAATTCCCTTCCATGGAGAATTCTATTTTGGTATCTTGATAGGTTTTTTAAATAGGGGAAACACCTCAAGTTCCCCGTTCACATTTTGGGTATATTGAAATAATGAAATGGGCGGAACTAAACATATTTTTCTATTGTTTTATTGTTTTAACCGTGATTAATTATGTTTTTTTTTTTTGTAAAATTCAATTGTTAATAACAATGATAATACGATCATTATTGATGTTATTATTATCATTATTGCTTTTGTTATTTTTTTATTGAAATAGAATGTTTTACAATCAAGTGGACGTTTGATAAGCAAACATACATTGACAGTTGTAAACAAAAATAAATATTTCTTATACACAAAGGTTACTTTGCTAAAAATAGTCACAGTAATATATGGATAAATACAGGAGAGTTCGATTAATATCACCATTACGCTCATTTCTTGAGATCATATAATTAGGAATGTCTTGGTTTGGGTGGCTAAATTCACTGGTGGTTGAAAAAGTTTATTTTTGTCATTCTTTTACCATCCCTACGCATTACACTACCTTTATTTCTGTCTCTTGTTTCCTGCCTATTCACTTCAGTTTCTTGGTTTTTAATGATTAACCCTCTGAAAGGATTTTCTCCCGATTTTTCATTTCTCAGTTAAGGAATAAAAATCATTTCCAGGGATTTTTAAGAAGTAAAAAATAATTCCTATGTGTTTCTGCAATTTAACGAAAGCTAAAAAATAGCATAGAAAATATCTTAAGAATTCATAGTATTTTCACAGTCAAAATATGAACTAGAGGTTGTGGCACTGTTATTCAATAATTTAAAAACATAGATAATGTCTAAAGCTATTCAACTAAGAGGATGTATATTAGATAATTGTACAATAGTTTATACTTATTTATAATAACTTAGATATCTAATACTAGTAGGCGACCCGTCCAAAATGATGGCTCTATATTTGAATAGATATGCAAAAGCACAAGCATAAATACAAACACACACAAACATAATCAACCAAGGATTCCCCCCCCCCCCCCCCTCCCGCTATCCTATCTACACCACGGCATTTTCTGAAATTTGTGGGAGATTGTGATTTCGAAGTGCACCTCGCGGGGTACCACCTCTCGTCAGTGTAAGACTACTTCTTTCCTTCTACCCGAGAGACGGGGAGAAACCATGTAGTTATGCAAGCAATGCAACTTAGCGTTACCAGAAATAAAAAAACATATATCATCATCATCATTTCCTCACACACCTCTTGAAGCCAAATGATTCGATTAGATTTCACCTGTCGTCTTTATATTGAGATTTCAATTCAATACTTTTCCATTCACCATCTCCTACTTCACGTTTGATAGTCCTCACCCATGTATGCATGAGTCTACCAACTTTTTTAGTGCCTTGTGGAGCCCATTTGGAAGCTTGTTGAAATATCTCTCTTGGGGAGTGCGATGTGTATGCCAAACTATCTCTATCTACCCATCACCATAATCTCACCCACCTATTGTACTGGACTAATCCCTCTCATAGACTAATTTCAGATCCTGTGCAGACATTTAACCCTCAATATTCTTATGAGAGCTTTATTCTAAAATATACTAAATATGTTATTATTAATATCATTATTATTATTTTTATTATCATTATTATTGTTATTATTATTATTATTATTATTATTATTATTATTATTATTATTATTATTATTATTATTATTGTTGCTAGTCAACCTAGAACAGTAGTTGGAAAAGCAAGATACTATAAGACCAAGGGCTCCAACTGTGAAAAATAGCCCAGTGAGGAAATGAAATAAGGAAATAAGTAAACGAAATAAAAAAAATTAACAATAAACTATTTTTAAAACAGTAACAATACCAAATCAGATATGTCATATCTAAACTATAAAAAGACTTGAGTAAGCCTGTACAACATAAAAGCAATCCCTGCAAGTTTGAACTTTTGATAATTTACTGATTAGGCTGTCCGATTGGGAGGATAATTCCAGAACTTAGTCACAGCTGAATAAAACTTCTAGAACACCGTGTAGTATTGAGCCTCATGACGGAGAAAGCGTGACTATTAGAATTACCTGCATGCCTAGTATCACGAGTAGGATGGAACGGTCCAGGTAGACCAGAAAGTAAATTATGTTCAGAATTATGAAAAATCTTATACAACCTGCATAATAAACTGATTGAACGACGGTACCAATGATTAATATCTAGATCAGAAATAAGAAATCTGATAAACTGTAAGTTCCTATCCAACAAACTAAGATGAAAATCAGCAGCTGAAGACCAGGCAAAAGAACAATGCTCTAAAAAGGGTAAAATGAAAGAATTATAACACTTCAGAATAGATTGATCACCAAATATCTTAAAAGAACTTCTCAATAAGCCATTTTTTTTATTTATGCAATTGAAGAAGACTCAGACCTAATGTGTTTCTCAAAATTAAATTTGCGGTCGAGAATCACACCTAAAGTTTAATAAGAAAAATTATCAATGCTGGGAACCGGACTTTGAGGAGCCATTGTCCTTGACCTACTTACAATCATACTTTGAGTTTTGTTAGGATTCAACTTCATACACATTAATTTTTACCATGCACTAATTCTAGCTAGATCTCTAATAAGAGTTTCAGCAACCCTACTTCTACATTCGGGAGATGGAATTGATGCAAAAAGAGTAGCATCATCTGCATATACAAGAAGCTTGTTTTCTGGGCCAAACCACATATCATGCGTATAAAGTATGAAAAGTAATGGGCCAAGAACACTACCCTGTGGAATACTAGAAATCAAATTCCTATACTCACTCTGGTGCCCACCAACAATAACTCGTTTAGATCTATTACTTAAAAAATTCAATAATAATGCAAAGAAACGACCCATTCACTCACAGCTGTTTGAATTTGAAAACAGTGGCCTCATGATTAACACAGTCATTGCAGTTCTAAAATCAAGGAGAATCATTCGAACTTTCTAATCACAATCAAGAGATTTCTGTAAAGCATTGGAGATTGAAAGAAATGCATCTTATGCTCCAAGGCCTTTTCAAAACTAAATTGTAATCTAGGGATGAGAGGATTACCTTCAGCAAACCTATTAAGAAGTTTTGCAAAAAGACGTTCAAGAACTTTATATAAGATGGAATTTCGAGTTTCTCATTACTCTGTTTACTGTCAAACACATCAGCCAGAAGGGTTGCCTTTTCCTTTGGACAATGAGTGACTGAGCCATGTGGTTGAGGTAAAGAAAGAACTGTTGCACCAAGTAGTACAGATATGAGGGTAGTCCACCACTTATGTACCTGGGTTATAACAGAAATGTTTTTTATTTATGGTTAAATTGCATTCCTTTTCAGTTGAAGCATAAACTCTCTGAGTAAAGGCTCTAAGCTGAGTATAGTTACTCGATGTCATATCTGATCTGTTACCCTTCCAAAGATTATAGGCTTCTTACTTCTCCAAATAAGCACGTCTACAATCATCATTGAACCAAGGTTTGTCCTTCACTCAGTACCTAAGCACATGAGAAGGGATACGCTTATCAATTATGTTGACTAGATTCCCATTCAAAGCAACAACAGGATCAACACTATTACACAATTGTGACAATTTCAATCCCAAAAGATCACTCAAAATCCCATTGCAGTCTGCTTGAGATTTATATTAATCTTACATGAGTATGATAAATCAGGGACAGGATGCTCAGTCTTCATTACTAATGAAATCAAGGCATGGTCAGATGTCCTGACTGGAGAACCAACCTCACTATTTATAACGCCAGGGGAGACAGTGTATACGAGGTCGAATCAGTTACCAGACCTGTGAGTAGTTTCACTTAGGATTTGTTCACAGCCGGATTCAGAGGCAAAGTCTAAAGCTCTTGAACCATGGCGATCGTTAGTAGAAACAGAATATAACCACTCCCTAAGGCGAGCTTTGAAATCATCATCAAACAGTAAACAGGCCTTTCTATAATCTTTTTGCATCTTAGGCATGATGGTAAGAAGACAATGGAAGATAGAATCTTGCATATCAGGATTCTGGTAGATCGAACAAAAATAGATATTGTTATGCGTGCCACAAATTATTATTTCCTGAATCTCATGACATCCACATTAATAGCAGGACTTATGGGAAGCATGGTACTCAGTCCTAATATCCCCCACTATTCCCTTGGCCCTAGGGATTTCATCGTGTTTCAACATTATTGGCTTCTTAGAACCAGTTAAAAGGAGCCCAGATGAGTGACTTAATATTAGAAAACAGTCCAGGAGAACAAAAAAATATCATACTGTCTAGACGCAGCTGTAAGGTGTTGAATATTTGCATGAAGAACACGAATATTGCAATGCAGTAGATGACATTGACGAAATATAGGACGTACTGGTCCCGGATTTTGCTCAATGTTTCCAAAGAGCATAAGAAATAATGGTAATAAGATAGATACATCATCCTTAAAAAACAAATTAACAAGAATGATAACAAGAATAATATGTACATAGATATAAATAAACTGATTGATCAAAACCATAGACTATAGAAAAAAATATCAGAAAAACTGGTCAACATGGAGGAGCCGATACACCATGCAAGGCTAAATAATCTTCAGGATAGCCACTTCAACTGGAAAGAGGACAGTTCGGATAGTTTTGATAAGTAAAAGAATAAGATAAGGAAAAGCTTTTCTTTTCCCTATTTTTTTTTTTTTACTTTTGGTAAACCACCACGCATCCATACCCTTTCTATTAACCCTGCCCCACACCACTTCAAAGCAAAAAAATAGATGAAAAGAAAAAAAAAAAAGATTTAACAAAAATAGAATTGTGTTCCCGTGTGTACCCTCAAGCGAGAGAACTGTAACCCAAGACAGAGGAAGACTATGGTAAAGAGGCTATGGCACTACCCAAGACTAGAGAACAATGGATTGATTTGGGGGTGTCCCCCTAGATTGAGCTGCTTGCCATAGCTGGAGAGTCTATTCCACCCTTTCCAAGAGGAAAGCAGCCACTGAAAAATTACAGTACAGTAATCAGCCCCTTGATTGAGGAAGAGGTT
>NC_090747.1:22675714-22678214 GCF_036898095.1 Palaemon carinicauda
ATCGCTTGTGGCGGTGGCCTCCCATGTTTCTAATCTTTTCTTTTTACAGGATGCAGGAACGGGCGTGCGATTTTTGGTAGACACGGGTGCTTGTCGTTCTCTTTTGCCAAGGAAACTCTTCAAGGCACAACGTAGTCTGTCTATATCTGCCGACGTCCGCTTGGTAGCTGCCAACGGATCTGCGATACCCACCTACGGTTACGAGAACCTCACATTATCGTTCGGAAACGGTAAATTCAATTGGAAGTTTCTCGTTGCTGACGTCACAATGCCAATCCTCGGTGCGGATTTCCTCTCTCATTTCCACCTTTTGGTCGATGTCGCCCACCGACGATTGGTCAACGCGGACTCGTACTTGTCGACACCTCTTCAACCCGCCCCCTCTAACCTCGCTCTCCACATCAGCGCACCCACGGATGCCTACGCCCACCTCCTCACGTCGTACCCGGAAGTTTTCCATCCAGAACTTCGCCAAACGCCCACGGTTCCTGCTAAGCACGGTATTTATCACCATATCAAGACAACGGGACCCCCAGTCTTCGCAAAATTCAGACGTCTGGCACCGGAACGATTGGCAGCCGCCAAACAGACGTTCGCCGAAATGGAGAAAATGGGCCTTTGCCAAAAGGCCTCCAGCCCATGGTCGTCACCCTTACACATCGTTCTGAAGAAAGACGGCTCCCTCCGTCCGTGCGGGGATTACAGGCGCCTGAACATGCAAACAGAACCGGATCACTACCCCCTCCCAAATATTGCCGATGTAACCTCCTACCTGCACAAAGCAAAGGTTTTCTCTACGCTCGACCTCCTGAAGGGGTATTATCAGGTGCCTATGAACCCAGAAGACATCCCCAAGACCGCCATCACCACTCCGTTTGGCACATACACCTCCAATTACTCCTGTTTTGGCCTTCGTAATGCTGGGGCAACGTTTCAACGTCTCATGGATGGCATCTTAGGGGACCTCCCTTTCTGTGTATGTTATATGGACGACATACTTGTGTTCTCCTCCTCAAAAGAGGAACACCTCCGTCACCTGCGCATCGTGCTCGACCGCCTGCAACAAAACGGCCTTGTAGTCCGGTACGACAAGTGTACCTTTGGCGCCAACGAAGTGTCGTTCTTAGGGCACCGTATCACTCCTGAAGGAGTCCATCCCCTCCCTGAGAAGGTAGCAGCCGTTCAGAATTTCCCCACGCCCTCGACCGTCAAAGCTCTGCAGGAATTCTTGGGCATGATCAACTATTATCACCGCTTTCTGCCAGCCATTGCCGCCACTCTTGCTCCCCTCTACGCCTCCCTCAAGGGCAAGCCAAAGGACTTGAAGTGGGGTCCCCTTCAAGAAGCGGCCTTCTGCAATGCAAAGAAGGCCCTATCAACTGCTGCGGCTCTCACTTTTCCTATCCCACACGCCCCTCTCCTTCTCTCCACCGATGCCAGCGACGTCGCTATTGGTGCAGTACTCGAGCAGGTGGTCAAAGGCTCGCCCCGCCCATTGGCCTTCTTCAGCAGAAAACTGTCCAAGGCAGAATCGGGTTATTCTACCTTTGATCGAGAATTGCTGGCGGTGCACCTGGCTGTCCGTCACTTTCGGCATTTCTTAGAAGGTACGCCCTTCGTCATTCGCACAGACCACATGCCTCTGGTGCACGCCTTCACTCGACAGTCTGACGCCTGGTCCGCCCGTCAACGCCGACATCTCTCCGCCGTGGCTGAATACAATTGCACCCTCTAATACGTCCCTGGGAAAATGAATCCCGTTGCCGATGCCCTGTCAAGAAACATGTTGGCTGCCGTTCAACTGGGATTGGATTACAACGCCCTGGCTGAAGCCCAACGACAGGATCCAGAGTATCAAGCTTGTAGGACATCCTGCACGTCCCTCCATTGGGAGGATTTTCCCCTCGAAAACTCCAACACCACCCTCCTCTGTGACGTCAGTACTGGTAGACCGCAACCTTGGATTCCTGCTCCCATGCGCCGACAGGTGTTTTATTTCATCCACGGCCTTTCACATCCCTCGTGCCGTTCTACTGCACAGCTGCTGAAGGCAAAGTTCATTTGGCACGGCATTTCTAAGGATGCTAAGGATTGGGTCCGTGCCTGTACTTCTTGCCAAACTTCCAAAGTACATCGACACACGGATTCAGGAGTGGGCACCTTTCCTCAACCTCAGCGTCGTTTCGCACACATTCACGTCGACGTTGTAGGCCCCCTACCCACATCACAAGGACATCGTTACCTGTTTACCGTCATCGACCGCTCCACTCGTTGGCCTGAAGCCATTCCCATGGAAACTGCAACGTCCGCCTCATGTACATCTGCCTTACTCTCTGGATGGATTGCAAGATTCGGTATCCCTGAGCATATTACTTCTGACAGGGGAACCACTTTCACCTCTCAATTATGGACGTCATTAGCGAATCTCCTGGGCATCACCCTACATCACACAACGGCCTACAACCCCGCTGCCAATGGAATGGTTGAACGTTTTCATCGC
>NC_090747.1:22700714-22705714 GCF_036898095.1 Palaemon carinicauda
GACCTCGATCCTTGTTGATTCAAGTATCTCACAACTACCTCGCTGTCTATCACCAACCTTATGTGGATCGAGTGACGCGGGGAGACTTTCTTTAAGGTAAGGAGCACTGCCCTAGCTTCTAGAAAGTTTTATGTGAAAGGTCTTGAATAGCTTGGACCAAGTCCCCTGGACTTTTTTCCAATGAGAGTGACCTCCCCATCCCTCCTTCGAGGCGTCTGAGTGAATCGTCACCGACGGGGGAGGTGGCTGAAGAAGAATCGACTTCTTTAGATGTCTGGCTTGGGACCAAGGCCTGAGAAGAGTACTTAGCCGAAGCGGCTGGTCTTCTCAGATCTCTTCACGCGTTTGATGCATAACTTCTCTAAACTCCGATTTCATCCTTTAGCTGTGCTCTTAGCACTGGGTCTGTCACCGAAGCAAACTGGAGAGAGCGCAGTACTCTCTCCTGCTCGTGTCTTGATATCCTTTCGGAATCTTGAAGTCTCTTGACAGAACCCGCTATCTCCTTCCTTTTCTTCGCCGGGGTGGAGAAACGGTGTGACAAAAGGTCCCAGTGGATTCCCAGCCACTGGAACTTTTGAGATGGAGAAAGTCGAGACTTTTTCTGTTGATCTTGAGGCCTAGGTACTCTAGGAACTGGATCACTTGACTGGAAGCTTGCAAGCATTCTGTCTCGGATGCTGCCCACACCAACCAGTCGTCCAGGTAGGCTACTACCTGAATTCCCTTTAGGCGTAATTGTTTGAGAGCTACGCTCGCAAGCTTCGTAAAAATCCTTGGGGCTATGTTTAGCCCGAATGGCATGGCTCCGAAGGCGTATAGTCTTCATTGTAGCCTGAACCCTAGGTAGGGGGAGAGTCGATGGCTAATTGGAATGTGCCAATAGGCGTCTGACAAGTCTATAGAGACGGAATATGCCCTCTTGGGCAGTAAGGTCCTTATGTGTTGCAGTGTTAGCATTTTGAATTTGCAATTCACTATGAACTTGTTGAGTGGCGACAAGTCCAGAATGACTCTGAGCTTTTCCGAGTCTTTCTTGGGAACACAAAACAGCCTCCCTTAGAAATTGATGGGCTTCACCCTTCGGATCACCTTTTTTCTCCAACAGTTCTTGAACGTACTCCTCCATAACGGGGGTGGAGTGTTGGAAAAACCGAAGGCACGGGGGTGGAGTGCTGTACCAGCTCCCGCCCAGTCCATTCTTGAGTAGGCTGTGGGCCCAGGGATCGAAGGTCCACCGATCCCGAAATTTCAGAAGTCTCCCTCCTACCGGTATCACCTCACTTGGACTGCCGTCCTGAGGTCTTGCCTTCCTGACCACGACCACCCCTGAATCCCCTTCCCCTTGAGGGGCGTCTAGACGAGCCTCTGGCTGCTCCTCTAGGCTTTGCTCGAAAGGAAGTAGACTGCCCTTCGAACGCTGGGGTGAATGCCGTGGACTGTGTCGACACGGCCTGGGGTACCCACTAAGAAGTGGTCGGGGTTTGTGCCACGATCTGGGGCACTGGGGGCAATGGCAATTGCAGTTGCTGTTGCTGTCTAAGAGGCTTGGCTGGCCGAGACGGTAGCCTAGTCCTCATAGTCTTCCTCTTTGGTTGAGGACCCTCATCCGGGGAAGACTTTCTTTTGATAGCCAGGCCCCACTTCTGGAGAAGGTTTCTATTCTCCAAGGCGGCCTTATCAACAACTTCTTTGACCAAGTCGGTAGGGAAAAGGTCTTTTCTCCAAATGTTGGAGGAGATTAGTTTCTTTGGCTCGTGCCTCACCGTAGCCGAGGTAAACACGAACTACCTACAAGCTCTCCTTGCCTTGACGAAGCCATGAAGATCCTTCGTCACTGTGGCCAGATGAGACTTGGCCACTACCATGAACATTTCATGGACCTTGGGGTCACTTGCCATCGTCTCGAGAGTAGTCTGAAGAGACATTGAGGCAGTCAGTCTTTCTTTTGTATCGAACTCACTTCGCAAAAGAAAGTCAGACAGCTTAGGGAGGTCCTTGCCGAACTGACGTCCGGCAATATCAGCCTCCAACTTTCCAACTGAGAACGTAAGATGGACGTCCTTCCAGTCTTTGTGGTCCATAGGCAGGGCCAGCGACAAGGGTTTACACTCCTCTAGGGAGGGGCAAGACTTGCCGGCCTCGACTGCTTTTGGTACAGCCAGAAACCCTTTCTGTAAAAAGGGGAAGGCTCTAGTAGGCGAGGACACAAAGGAAGGGAGCTTCCTATTCAATGCGGCTACCTTTGAGTTAGAGAAGCCCCCCTCTTTCATCGAGGATGAAAGTAGAGCTTGAGCCTTAGCATGGTCCATCACTATGACCTCCTTCGGCTCTGTCTCCTCCTTTGAAGCTGGTTCCTTCCTCAGCCGGACATAACAGTACGGATATGATGCCTTGCTGGGTCAGAATTCCACCTCCTCCAGGGGAACTGAGCCCAGCTTATCCGAGATGACGATCTTTCCAGTCGTCATCGGCATGTGCTCAGAATACCTCCATGGGTTAGCATCTGAGCACAAGGGAAGGTCTTTCACATTGAGCTTTTTCTGGGGCCCATGTGATTCTGCAAGGCACTGCATTCGCAGTTCCATTGCAGCCGCCTTCTCCTGATTCTCCCTCTGCATTTGTTGGATCATTCCAACAATAGAAGAGAGGGCCTGTCCCAGCTCTACTGGGAGACCGGCCGATGTAGAGGGAATAGGCTCCGGAATCTGAACCGGAGTAGCCGACACCTCGTCGACGTCTACCTCTACAACGTCTGGGGCTTGTACTTCATCCTGGGCTTCTGCCAGGAGGTCTTCCTCCTGACACCCGTCCACATCAGACATCCTGTCATCTAACTGGATGTCGTGCATCGCGACCGCGACTTCAGCATCCACCTGGATCTGAACTTAGGGGATCTCCTCTTGAGGCTGGGGAATCACTGCATCAGCTGATGCCTTAGGGAAAAGATACGCCCTCATCTTCTCACTTGGAAGATAAGGGCCAGAAATGTTCTTTTGGAAGCCCCTTACCCAGATACGAAGCTTCTTCCTAGCTATTTAAAGGTCTCAGTAATCAGGTTAGTGCACACAGTACATACCTGAGGGTCCCAATACCAGAGATCATCCTTGGAGACAGCGTATGCTGCGTGTCTCCTACAAAACTCATGTCCGCAGAGGTTCTTGCTGCTGACATTGCAGAAAGCACTTCCCCACTTCGGAGTGTCCTTCTGTAAAGAGAAGAAATTTCCATGAGTATCAAGTGAACTATGTATCACTGGATATGCATAGTATAGCATAACAATTCAGAAAGGAAAGACACACACTTGTGTTTCCCTCACAACCCATTGTTGCAGCCTTCCAGATAATAAAATCAAAATGGTTTATCTCTTCTAGAGTAACCAATGCAAGGTTTCCAGAGGAAACAGGTGGAGCTCACACCTAAGCAATGATTTTAAAATCCTGGATAATAGACAGGAAAGAACTCAGCTTCCTATCTGTAGGGCAACAGCAAAGGGATGTGCAAGAAAAAACAATAGTGTTAGAAGACAAAGTGCTGTACCAAAACCCTTACCATAGTTTTCTTCTTACTGTATATGTTATACTGAAGAATACTAGTACAGTATAGGGGGATGTGTGCCGGCCTGCCTTTGCCGGCCGGCACACACCACAACTAGCTTTAAAGTATACTACTTAACAGCTATAGGGCGGCAGCACTCTGGTTCAAATGCCTGTGCCGGTCGGCAGCAACTGCCGGCCGGTAACAGCCAATGTTGGCCGGCAATGGCTGCCGGCCAGCAACTACACAAGGTAGTACCCAGCTGCCGGCCACACTCTTGGTGACCGGCAGAAGAGGGCTGACATAAGCCGGCCGGCAAAGGTAAAAGACCGATGCCAGCCGGCAGCAAAAGAACCAGAGGACTACACCTGCCCGGCTGCCGGCCTCATAGGCCGGCAGCCGGGTCAGGTACAGCACTAGAAGAAAAATAGAATGGATGCCGGGATAAGAGTGTACACAACCTCCAAGCCCGGCAACCGAAAGAGTGCATATAAGGAAGGGGAGAAACTAATTCAGGCTTCCTGACCAATGCCGTCTGGCTCTGCCGGCAGGCATGGATGAGGGACCAAGAAAGGTCCGGGCAGCACTCGAAAACATAAGACCCTTGCCGGCCAGCAGCTCTGCCGGCCGGCAAGGGGCTGAGTCAATTCCACATCCTAACCTATACTAGGTCCAGATGTAGAACGAAGTACAGTACAGTAAGACCCCTGCCGGCCAGCAGCTCTGCCGGCCGGCAAGGGGCTGAGTCAATTCCACATCCTAACCTATACAAGGTCCAGATGTAGAACGACGTACAGTACAGTAATGGCTCGGCTATTACGAAGAAAGAGGGGAAGGGACAAGAGGGTCCTGCCAACCTTGCTTTAGTGACAGATCACCCGCAGCCAAGAAACTTATCTTAGCCTAAGGGAGATCTAAGGGGAAAGGCCAGCAATACTTGCCAGCTCCCAGAGCACCAAAGCAAGGAAGGCGTTGCTACTCCCAGGGAAAGAACTTATCCTCCCCCGAGAACAGCAACAAGGACTAGTCTGGTAGATCACAAAAGAAGGAATCATATCCACAGAAACCTTCGGTAGTGACCTAAGGGAGCTAAGCTCCCTTTGTCTGTGTTAGGTCAGCGAGGGGGACTCAGCCCCAAGCCAGACAACACAGACTCAGACTAAAAAACTCTGTTGTTCTGTCCCTCTTGAACCATAACTACAGGAACAGGAAGGTACAGTAACACCCTAGTATAGTTTTATCGAAAAAAAATTCGGAAAAAACCACTTAGGGATAAGCCCAAGGCTTAAACAGAGGGAAAGGGATTGCATACCTTCTCCGAAGAAAAGAAAGCAACCGGGGAGTATGATAAAGTATACTAAGGCTCCATAAGCAACTAGCCTAGGCACCAAGAGAATCGATTACCTAAATCACCGAAACTCACTCGTATACTATCTTGGAAATATTCCACACAGTCTAAAATG
>NC_090747.1:22713214-22723214 GCF_036898095.1 Palaemon carinicauda
GCTACCGCATGGACATATAAATAACTGTAATGAAAGTAAAATAAGAAGAAAACAAGAATATACCCGCCACTAGAAATGACCCTTTTTAGCAGGTGCCTAACGAGCTTTCGGACTCCTCCTACGCACACCTGAGTCAAACCCAGGTAGCGGGTAAGGGAGTGTCATTGTTCTCTAAATCTCTATATGTATGTTCGTACTTTTGCTTTCCCTATAAAATGTAAGAAACCTCTCTCAATAAATCAGTCCTCTGAGGAAGTATCACGAAACTAGTCAGGACTCAAGTGTATATTCTGTATTTTCATTTTCCCTGTGGTTCTTCTGCATCTGAGCATTACGTTTTCCTGTGATTTTTACGCATATATATATATATGTATATATATATATATATATATATATATATATATATATATATATATATATATATATATATATATGTATATATATATATATATATATATATATATATATATATATATATATATATATATATATATATAGATAGATAGATAGATAGATAGATAGATAGATAGATAGGTAGATAGATAGATATGAAACAGTAAAAGTAATATTAATAGAAACGAACATATTTAAATTACATTTTATTTATCATTTTAAAGATTTTACAATGCCAAGCTATGATAATGTCACCCTTACGAAGAATTGTGTCGAGTGACCATTTAGACGTAATTAATTGTATGCAATTCGGTATAACGTTTGAACTTTTTGCTCAACGAACAGCTCTTGAAATTCTTATAACCTGAATATGGTAAAACCACAACCGGCAAAGGGCTCAAACAACCCCACACGAAGCCTCTTTGTGACACATGGATAATAATGTTTTCGTTTACTTGAGGTGAAGACCAAAGAATGTTAATATTGCATTCATATATTTCTAATGACTATTGATTTCTTTGAAAACTTATGCATAATATTAAAAGAAATATATAGTCAGTTTATATATCTCACTTTTCAGAGGTAGATCATAGTTCATTTGAGATATATTCTAATTGATATTATCAAGTTCTGTAATGTACTATTTACCTTAAAAAAAATTATACATATATATATATATATATATATATATATATATATATATATATATATATATATATATATATATATATATCTACCTAACTGATATTTTTCAATCTTTAACTTTATCATAAAATTTACAATAAAGATTAATCCTTCCACTATGGTTAATTTCTCATAAAATACAATCTCCGAACATGAAAATAATATAAGACCTATAACAAATGCAAAATTCATTAAAAATCGCGTGTTGCATTCTTTTTTATGATGTTGTAATTGATTCCAGCACTTTTGAGTCTTTATTTAGAGGAGCAAAGGCCGCTTGACGAGTAAAAATGAGTGACTGTTGGAAAGAACCGAGATGTATTGTTGGAATATTACTGCTAGAATAAAGGGAGAGCCAAGAAAAAGAAGAAAATATCGTATGTATAATGTATACTAGATGGCTAGAAAAGCTCGTATGTGATATTATGGCTGTGTAATAAGAAGAGATGAGGCGGAACCAACCAAGAGACCTAAGAATACACCAATGATGGCAAGGAGGAATGTGGGCATAAGCAGATCCGAAAGATGGATGTTGTGAATAGGAATATGGCTTAGTGGGACGGGGAAGAAAATGTAAGGAATAGAAATACAGGGATGAAGTTGACCACAGAAAACGAGCTTGTAATACATTTTACTTTACATACATACACACACATACACACACACACACACACACACATATATATATATATATATATATATATATATATATATATATATATATATATATATATATATATATATATATATATCTATCTATATATATATATATATATATATATATATATATATATATATATATATATATATATATATATATATATATATATATATATATATATATATAAGATTAGATATTTTTCTCTTTATCGTTGACTAATCCTTTCGGGTTCATGTGTCTTTATTTTAGCTCTTTTAAACTTTCAGAGATAAATTTATCTTAACTAGTCTTAGATTGATGATAAAATCAGTGAGCCAGTATGATGAATAATTTTTTTGAATGCTGAGTTAAAACTCTCAAATTGAAGCCCTGCGATCTTTTTATTTCCTTTAACATTTTTTCATTATATTTTAGTTACTCTTATTCTGGCTAATTTCATATTGTGTCATTTATTTTGCATTCTTATATATTCTTTCCGCAATTCATTGATACCCAAAAAAAAAAATATTGAATGTTCAAAATGACAGGGAAAAAAAATTAATATTCAGGTATAAAACATTCCCGAACAAGCAGTATTTCCAAGGACCTTGCTCTATAGAGATTAATTAATATAAAAATCGTCAAATTGTCAAATTGTTTTAATGTAGAAAACGTATCAAATCCAGGTCACTATTAACAGTGCACTTTTAAATCGCTAATTAGTTTTTTTTTCCTTTTGCAATGACTCGTAAATTAGAAAAATAGCGAGCACTTGATCACTAGGATTTCCTGCTTGATAAATAAATCCCTGATTTTTTTTTTTATGAAATTGCTGTTTTCATGTTTGAATATAATTTAATTGTGCCATAATAAGCTAAGCAATCTGTTATGATATTAGTAAAAAAAATATTATTTCAATAAGGGTTATATAAATACCACACTTAAAAATGATTTTTAAGGGGAAAATATATAAATATCAGAGTGAAAATAATATTAATAATAATAATAATAGTAATAGTAATAATAAAAATAATAATAATAATAATAATAACAATAATAATAATAATAATAATAATAATAATAATAATAATGATAATAATAATAATCATCATCAACATCATCATCATTATGATGATGATGATTATCATCATCATCTTTTGACCTTTATCGTACTCTTCTAGGAATTACCATCGACAGATTAAAGTAAGATGAATATCATGAAAACACTATTAGACTCTGAGTTTTTATTTATAATGTTATATTGACTTCATTCATTTTCCCTTTTCTCTAATTGATTTTTCATGGTGACTATTCTGCTTAGTGACATTTCATTTAGTTTATAATTTCTTTGATTTCAATATCTGCAAATATCCCAACAGTTAAACAGAAAAAAGGAGGAAAAACTAGCAATGAAATCGAAAAGTTTTAATTTCATGGTATTTTATATAACTAACATTTCTCAAGTTAATAGTGAATGAGGAAATATATATATATATATATATATATATATATATATATATATATATATATATATATATATATATATATATATATATATATATATATATATATATAATATATATATATATATATATATATATATATATATATATATATATATATATATATATATATATATATATAAGTAAAACACTTCAGATTAAGAAATGGGATATAATAAATGAATTTTTGATTCATGGTGCTAACACAACAGATTCCTAATTGTAGTACTACAGAATATTTTCTTATTTCAGTAGGAGTAGCTCTGCTAATTACAGGCAAACTGTTGATCTTATTGGAGGAGGAAAAGGAGAGGAATATCTATGGCGAAGTGATAAACTTTAAGCACACAAAAGTTTTACACTGCACGCTTTCTCCGCCACTGTCTTTTACTTTAAAAAAGGTTTAAAAGCAAGACTTGTTAATGAATTGACCTAAAACCTCTCTCAAATGTCTTTTTCTTCATAACGGTTTACACCTTCCCTTGATTTTTTTACTGTATCATAGTCAATCTCACTATTACTGGCCATTTTATTTTTTACCATTTGAAAAAAAAACAAGTGTAAAAAGGCAAATTCTCCATCCAATTATCAGGCAATGTCCTTTTGCCTTATAACATGACAACAATTATCAAAAGTAAATACTTAAAGGTTATTGATAGTAAGCAGTGCAAATTCAATTTGTTCAAGAATCACCTAAAATGAGCTAGAGAACTCACCTTATGTATTAACTGTATACTTTGGGGAAAAGGCAAAGACTAATAACTGAGACAATGAGTTAAGACTTGATTCATGAGACTTGAGAGATGGTGGGTTGTGTGCAGGATTGGGAGACAGTAGTACTAAAATGCCCAAATTTGCTCACCCGGACGTAACCCCTGGCCATATTTGCTCACTCAGAAGCAAAAACCGCTGGCCATAGTTACTCTCCTGAAAAAAGACCATGGTCATAGATGCTCACTTTTCTGTCGGATTACGGAAATGAAGTATTGTTTAAAGTCTTTTGTTTACTAAAATTAAGTTAAAGGTCGTTTGAGGATTTTTATCAACAGACATTTTGTAATTTTCGTCGTTAACGTACATTGTAGTAATGACGTACATGTTTATACGTGTTGATAAGTATTCATACGTGTCCAGGAAGTATGGTACTATTGAAGGGATTTGTTTACAAAACATTGACGACTTGATCATTTGTTATTATCAACATACGGTTTGAATTTTCCTCATAATGACGTACGCTTGTACGTCATCCAGGAAGTGTAGCATTATTTGATTGGATTTCCGTCGTTAACGTACATTGTAGTAATGACGTACGTATTTATACATGTTTATACGTGTCCAGGAAGTGTGGTAGTATTTAAATGGATTTGTTTACAAGACATTTTACGTGTCATGGGAGTGTTTAGAGAAATATTCTATGTTACAAACTTTGTTGTTTGAGATCTTAAGGGTTGTCTCCACGATCAGAGGGTGAATTTTCCCAATTGTTTTTTTCTTTGGTAAAAGTCTTCCTTTTACCTATCAGAAGGCCGTGATATGTGTAGAATTCATCTCCAGCCTCTATAACGCCCCCCCTGGTCATTAACGCCCCCTTATGTTAATAGAAAAAATACGAAATATCATTAGTAATTTTCAAATTTTTATAGGTTACCCCTTTAAAACTGTTCAAAGTCGTTTTCTCATATCAGTGATATCAAAGAAAATGGGCTCAGGGGAGACTATGATTTTATATCCAATATTTTCGTCATCAGACAAAAATCGTAATTTCTCGTTTTTTCTTTTTCGGGAGAGGGGTGTATTTCTTTGCTTGTCCTGCTCTTATGCCTTAAGTAATATAATATTTAGATGTTTTAGGCCATCAAGTGACATAATACCTAGAAAAACACAGAAGGTTTTTTCCCTAAATCGAAATTTTAATTTTTGGTGAATATTTATTTCTAGGTATCCCTCCATCACCAGCCGGGCTTTCACTAAAGTTAATGCTCGTTTTTTTCTTTCTGTGTGCTTATTTACTATTCGATTTTGATAAAACTTTGTCTGCTTGTTCCATGTGGATAAACAAACATAATAACAGAGCGAATTTCAATTCAAGACATTAGTTTCTCACTGGTCACCAAACAACTTTTAAGTCACTAACTCCGATTTTCACATTTTTATTCATAAAATCCTTTATTTTCCCTGTAGGATGATGAAACTTACAGAGGATATGCCTTATTATAGTGCTAATAATGCCTGAAAATTTCATTAACGTGTCTTGATTAGTGTATTTTTGGGAAATATTTTTTACGATTGGCACCCCTTGAAAGAGGAGCCTACAAGACATTTTACGTGTCATGGGAGTGTTTAGAGAAATATTCTATGTTACAAACTTTGTTGTTTGAGATCTTAAGTTATATGAAGTAATGAGGGTATGTTTTGACCGTTCTTGGGGTCATTGTAGATTACGTATACAGGTCACTGTGGTTTCTGTAAAACCATTTTGCAACAGCAGTATTCTAGTTAGAATTTTGTATAGGGATTGTGAAAGTAGTTTCTTTGTCAATGGGTTTATGAGTTCACCATTTGTATTAAAAGGTCAGTAAGACAAGGCTACCCTATGCTAATGTTGTCATTTTGTATAGTTCAATAACCTTTATATGAGATAATACAAAGTATTAACAAAATAGTAGGGCCTAGCCACCTTAACACTGTAGTTATATGCCTGCATGGTTATGCAGAGGATCCACCCGTCTTGTCAACTGATGATTAAGTTGGTGAATGTTATATAGTCCATGGGCCAAGGCCCAGAATTTTACGTATCGGTACCACCTTGTTGGGCAAATTCAGTTTGCTATTTTTTTTTATTGATGTATACCCCTAGATCAAAATTTGACATAATAACTCTTGCAGAATGTCTGCTTATTACTGCTAATCGTCTCTTGAATAGACAGTCTCAACATGCCTTCAATACATAATGACACTTTCTCCGAGCATCATCTGTGATGTTATTATGTCCGCCCACTATTTACTAATCACCAATATATATATATATATATATATATATATATATATATATATATATATATATATATATATATATATATATATATATATATATATACATATATATATATATATATATATATATATATATATATACATATATATATATATATATATATATATATATATATATATATATATAACCCTACTTACTAACCTAGTATATATTCTAAGATATGTATTAATATTTAGGCTACTGTTGACAAATTTAAAGTGAATTTGGTCACTAATTTCAGCTTATTTATTTTTTTATAATTCATTTCCTACTGGTAAGTTTCCTCTAGTCAACAAATCAACCTTGTTGCATTTTAAAAGTTTACTAATAAATAATGTGATACATCATATAGTTCAATTATTCCTTTATTTTAAAACATAAAGCATACGTTATATGAGGAAACCGACTTAGCAGTAATTACTGTGTACTGAATAAATGGATGATAATACAGTAAATCTTGTGGTATCATTTATTATACATCTGGTACCCAAGATATAGCTCACTCTATTTTAATAACTGGTGTGTTCAAGTTAACATACTTTGACTTAGCCTAAATTAAGCCGATATCATTGGTAGGAAAGTCCAAAATTCAAACTATATTACGACTCTTGTCATTCAGTCACCATCATCCTCTACATCAGAGTCTGTTAGTTCCGCAATTACCTCTTCCTCACTCGGTTGGTTGGTGCAGGTTTGCAACCTACACATATTTGTCCACTTCAAGCCATTGGTGAGACATGTGCAATAAGGTAATTTGCAGGATCTCACACACTGGCTGGAAGGAAACTGTAACACCGAATCTGATGCTGGTGATCCACGCATCCAGTTGATGACCAACTGTCCACCATCGTGTGTGGTCCACCCATGGTCCTTGAGATTAGGTACAGACAGGTGAGTCTACAGAGACCACCTCCATATGGCAGCCTGATAGTTGGTATGGGCAACATGCATTGTGAGTCAATCCTCACCAGATGGGAGCTAACTGGATTCAACTTCACCACATCTGGCACAAAAGAGTTGATAGCGAAGTGTGTTCACGTCTGCTGTGTGAGTGTACAGTGCATACATATGGCATATGATCTCATGCTGCTTCTGAAACAGCTCATTAGATAGATTCCATGAACTTCCAAGCTCAGGGAATGACTCATGAATAACAACCAGAGCATCATATACATTATTTTTCAATGAGTTGTATAACTTGGTAATGTCAAGGAACCATTTTCTGGTATGTGCTGCATGGGGTGTAATTGATCAAGCCCAAGCACAACACCAACACATCTATATCCTCAGCAGTAATGATCACAGCCTTGTAACCAGACTATGCTACATTGTGAGCATGCAGCAAACTATGGGTATCTCCTTCTTAAAAGGATTCGACCTCTACAACCTCTTCCTATTAGTCTTTGCCCATCCTCACAGGTGACATACAAAATCGTGTTTTGCAGTTTCTCCCTGTATTTGGTTCCTTTCCATTTACCTACTAAAAACTTTATCAGATTTGTCTTGTTAGCGGAACTGCAAAGTAGTTTCCGCCACTGCTGGATGCTCTTGCCAGGCGCAATATTCCTGAACTGGATGCCCCTGTCGTAGAACTGAGTTGTTGGTGGATTTGACTCCAGTCGGTCTTTTTTAAAAGGTTTCCATAAGCTCAACAAGTGATTGAATGTCAGCTTCATCTCTTCTGATCCTGGGCAAATTTAGATCTTGGTGATTGACATGGGATTCGCTTCGACCTACCAAATCCCTCATCTGCAGCAGGTAGGCACTCTAATACTCAGAAGTCATGTAGTACTTGGTGTCAGCTCCAAATTTAGGACTGAAGCCCTTTGTTCCTCCAGGTCTGTGTCCTTATTGGCAGTCTTTTCAATAGTTTGATCCACCCGTATTCGCCCAAATGGATTCCGGATATCAATCTGTGCAAAGAATCCACCTTGCATGAAGTGTGCATGTACTTCAGGATGATCAACTGGTAGTCTCAACATCGTAGCATAGTAATATGGCAGGAAGTGGGCGTAGCTGAGCTTGCCGTAGGCAAAGCACCAAGGGATCATCTGTCGGATAGAGGCAAGGTGAAGCATCATGTCCCCTTTTCTGGAAGTCCTAATCAGTCCCAGCATAATCTCCGTCATGTCCAAATAGGACACCCAGAATGTGGAAACACTCTGTCTTTCACCAAGATAGTCCATATAGGTTTAGAAGAGCTCCATGATATGGGTGCATGCTGAGGTCTCTAAGAGTTCTGTGAGTGATACCCCAGAGACATTATCATGGAAAAGGGCAACACTCTATATGGCTTCTTCCAGGTAATGAATCTCTCCAGAATGCCTGATCTCTAGCCATGGGAAGAAGCCACTCTGGGCAAGCACCATCAGAGCATCATAGAAAAGTTTTTAAAGTCGAACTACACACTTGTATATGCGACCTTCCATCACACCAGTTACAGATCCTTCAGCAATCACGCCCGACTCTAAACAGAGATCTCTCAGCCCTGAAGCCTGAAACTGTTTCTCTCAAAATGGGAGCAAATTCCAGACTGTGCAAAATACCCACATCCTGATGTCAATGCTACTGAATTTATAGTGCTTCCACACTATTTCTGCTGCCTTGGCATAAAAAGCTTGGTTGAATACAGAGACGATTTCGTTAAACTGCAGAGATTCCATGATGTTCAGTAACACAGTAGACAATTCTGTCACAGGAGCATTGATCATTGGTAAGTAGCCTACGGTGTCTTTGGCCACTGTGACATAGTCATGGATCTGGATTTTTAAACCGGTTCAACTGCTATGGTTTGATCTTTGGGGACAGCCATTCTAATAAGTAACCAGAAAATGTTCTTTCCCTTTGTATCCTGGACGTCTGCAGTCGTTTTGATATCCTTACATTTAAGAGCACAACGTTACTTGTTATCTAGTATGGTCAGTTCCCCTTTAATTAGGTTATTGCTATTGGCATGGGCTCATTGAAATCGGAAGTTGTTATTCATTCTCAATCTCCTAGTATTAGTTATTCTTAACTAAACCAACTTAACTATTTAAACGCACATGATGCTTAATGCATTGGTGATGCCAGAAAAAATATAGCTTAAATTCTATATCTTAAAGCTTCAGGATTCTCAGATTTAGTGGTCTCCCTTGAAGCAGCAACGTTTCTACTGAGAACTGAAATAGCAGGAAACTGAAGTGCTGAAAGCTGGAAGTTGAAAGCTGCATTCTTTTGCAAGATTATGATCAACCAAATAATTCTGGTAATGTTATGTAATGCCCAATAACACCAATTTCCATATAATATTGGCTGATTATATATATATATATATATATATATATATATATATATATATATATATATATATATATATATATATATTATGTATATATATATATATATATATATATATATATATATATATATATATATATATATATATAAGACTATTTTATACTTTAAGTTGTTTCTTTACTTCTTTAGGTAGCTACTTTAGACCGGCAGTAAATGTCTGTAGCATTTATATATATATATATATATATATATATATATATATATATATATATATATATATATATATATATATATGTACGTGTATATCTATATATATATATATATATATATATATATATATATATTTATATATATACATATATATTATATATACATATATACATATATATAAATATATATATATATATATATATATATATATATATATATATATGTATGTATATTTACATATATATATATACATACATA
>NC_090747.1:22731601-22741601 GCF_036898095.1 Palaemon carinicauda
CTCTCTCTCTCTCTCTCTCTCGTTGCAACAGGTCTTAATAAATGTGCTTTAATCTCTCTCTCTCTCTCTCTCTCTCTCTCTCTCTCTCTCTCTCTCTCATTGTAACTGGTCCTATTAAATCTTTCTTCCCCATAAAAGATAAGAAATCGATACCTTCAGAACAAAATTTAGCGATTACGAGAGCTATATCCTCTTCTGAATATTTGGCCCACTTCCTAAAACTCATTTTCCCCCGGAGAACACTCATGTCACATTTGGACGGTTTTCATTTAAGCGATCTATCAGTAGCCTAGTTTCATTTGTTTGTTTTGTCAATATTTTTTTTCCATAAAGTATCAGTCAGCTCTGTGTTTTCTTAGAATTTATAGCTAGATACACTCATAGCCAAGTTGATATGTCATTGAAATACGATATATTTTGAAACCTAGTCTGATTTGGCAGTGTTTATGTCATCAATAATTTATTTAATAGTTTTCCTTTACATAGTCATAAATATATGTAATTCTATATTATAGTTGTCATTAGATCGTATACCATCCCAGCTAATTTATCTACATAGCAATAATACAGTTATATATGCTTTACTATCTTACCTTTGAGTGTATATTTCTTGTTTAATTTCCCGGTAAACAATCAGCCGGACTAGGGTTCGAGTTCCACTTACGTTCGATAGTTTCTTGTACCGTTTGTAACCACAGCATTTTTGCGAGCTAAGGATGGGGAGTTATGGAGAGCCTTTAGGTCTACCTGCGGAATCATCAACAGCCATTGCCCGGCCCTCCTTGGCCCTAGCTTAGGTGGAGAAGGTCTTGGACGCTGATCATATGTATATATGATCAGTCTCTAGGGCATTGTCCTGATTGCTAGGGCATCATTATTTTGCATTGCCTCTGCTATTCATGAGCGACATTTAAACCATTATAGGTTTAAAGGCCGTTCATGAATGGCATGGACAATGGACAGTGACATCGCCCTATCGAGCAGAACAATTCCATAGAGACTGACCATTTATACATATGATCAGTGTCCAAGCCCCCTCTCCACCCAAGCTGGACCAAGGAGGGCCAGGCAATGGTTGCTGATGACTCAACAGATAGGCATAAAGGCTCCACAAGCCCCCATCCTTAGCTCACAAGGATGGTGAGGTTGCAGCGCCTAAAGAAAATATAGAATTTGATCGTTACTCGAACCCTAATCGGGCGTTCACCAGTGAGGGACGTTACCACATCAGCCACCACAATCCTTCAAAAGTATAGTAAAAGCAAGACTGGGGTTAGAGTCCCACTCAAGTTCTATAGTTCCTTGTAGCGTTTGCAACCTCACCATCCTTATGAGCTAAGGATGGGGAGTTAGGGGGAGCCTATAGGTCTCCCCGCTTATTCATCAGTAGCCCTTTTCTGGCCCTACTTGGCCCTAGCTTGGATGGAGAGAGATCAGTTTCCAGGGTATTGTGCAGCTTGGGAATCATTACTTTCCCTTGCCTCTGTTATTCATGAGCGGCATTTAAACCTTTTAAAAGTGTAGTAAAAAAAGAGAATATCATTGCAGAAGACGTAATACACCAAGACATCCGTTAATCTCCTCACTAAGAGCGAAGGAAAGGCGTTCCCGATCCTTTGAGGGCTTCGGAAACGATTATATTTTATGCAAGAATTGTGAATCCGCTTTGATTGAAGGATGTGTCTCGAGCTGGTTTGATCTCCAACAGCGCAGAATCATCATCATCACCAGTGCTCAAGATAGCTGTATCTCAAGAAGTGTTTGGATAAGTCACGAAGCGTTCTATTCCGTGTTATCACTAAGTGAACGCCTCCAGTATTAAGGAGGACGAATTCATGTTTGCTGTAATGGTATTATCAGCTGTTTTTTATATGAATTTTTATTATTGAAGGAATTTGTATGAAATGCACATTTCATTAGTATCAAAATATGAGTCACTTGGCATGAAATAATAATAATAATAATAATAATAATAATAATAATAATAATAATAATAATAATAATAATAATAATAATAATAACTTTCTACTTAAGTTCATGTGGAGTGCCATTGAAAAAATATTTATAAAATGCCCTTACAGATATTATAAGCACTTCCGTTTATCAAGACTTCTTTCTTAATAGCTATATATCAACAAGTATTTGGTTATCTTTTAATATTTTTACTGGATAAAAAACTGAAAAATAGAAGATAAATTGTTATGGTGGTATGATTGGAACTGCATATGCATTTGTATGTAATGGCATATATATATATACATACATATATATATATATATATATATATATATATATATACTGTATATATATTTATATATATATATATATATATATATATATATATATATATATATATATATATATATATATATATATATATATATATATATGGGAGAAATTATGCAAAAATAGAATACCAATAAAGTGAAATTAGGTCCGGATACAGTATTGGGAGATTGACCACTGTACTTTAAATTTCAATACTTTTAGATAATATCATAAGTATTCAGTGAATAACAGTTAAATGTAATTCATTTATTTTTTGTTACTTTTCATAAAAAGAAAATATATTTATGAAAGAAAAAATACACTAAACTAGGATACCAATAAAGTGAAATTAGTTCTTGGTACAGTATTAGGAGACTGATCAATGAAGTTTTCGAACATAAATAAAAATTTCATATTAGTGTTATTGTGAAGCAATTTCTTCATACATAGCACTGTAACAAAGACACTGGATTATTGAAAGGATTAAAACTAAACTAAATAAAAAAAGGAACCAGACACCTGATTTCATTGATCTTGAGTCTTTATACATGTGCAATACCATTGCTCATGGACAAGAAAAAGAAAATCAGCGTCGAAAACTTAAGGATTTGCCATAAAAATACAACAGTTTAATGACTTTCAAGAGGGTTTGCCCATGCATGAGGATATTTCTGAGCTGTAGCAAATGTCAAGAACTTATATTTCCATTTTTTTTTTTTGGGGGGGGGGAGTTTACATGTTATAAAAGCTCTGAATAAGACTTGTTCAGTACTGAAATTCTCAAAACTGTCTTAAAAGATTGTGAGAAACTGTCGTGTTTACCGTAGCCAAGTGACCTCGTCCTGTCAATAGTAATTATGTTACATGTAATCTGGAGTAGGTCGGGAATAGTCTGGGAACTTTCTGCAGAAGTTTAATAATTATCATAATTCGGTCGATATTGCTCAGGAACTCTTTCAGCAATAAGTTAATAATATCGGGAATAGGTCGGGAATGGTCTTCAAGTCTATCTTCAACAGTCTAGTGGTGATCGCAAATAGATCAGGAATGGTAAGTGACTCTTCCTACAGCAGTTTGATATTGATCGTGAATAGATCATGAATGGTTAGGGAGTCTGTCTATAGCAGGTTGATATTGATCATGAAGAGATCATGAATGGTTAGGGAGTCTTTCTACAATAGTTTGATATTAATAATGAATAGATCATGAATGTTTATAAAGCCTTCTACAACCGTTTAATATTGATCAAAATTGATCATGAATGGTTAGTGAGTCTTTGTACAACAGATTGATTTTGATAATGAATAGATCATGAATGGTTAGTCAGTCTTTCTGCAACAGTTTGATATTGATCATGAATAGATCGTAAATGGTTAGTGAGTCTATCTACAACGTTTTAAAATTGATAATTAATTAATCATGAATGAGCTATTGAGTCATCCTAGAACACAATGATATTGATAATGAATAGATCATGAATGGTTGGAGAGTCTTTCTACAATAGTTTGATATTGATCATGAATATATCATGAATGGTTTGTGAGTCTTTCTACGACAGTTTGATATTGTTCATGGATATATCATAAATAGTTAGTGAGTTTTTCTAAAACAGTTTGATATTGATCATGAATAGATCATGAATGGTTGGTGAGTCTTTCTACAACAATTTGATATTGATCATGAATAGATCATGAATGATTAGTGAGTCTTTCTACAACAGATTGATATTAATACTGAATAGATCTTGAATGGTTGGTGAGTCTTTCCGCAACAGTTTGATATTGATCACGAATAGATCATGAATGGTTAGTAAGTCTTTCTAGAACACTTTGATATTGATCATGAATAAATCATGAATAGTCAGTGAGTCTTTCTATGGAAGTTTGATATTGATCATTGATAGATCATGAATGGTCAGTGAGTGTTTCTGCAAGAGTTTGATATAGATCATGAATAGAATATGAATGGTTATTGAGGCTTTTTACAACAATTTAATATTGATCATTAATAGATCATGTTTGGTTACTGAGGCTTTCTACAACAGTTTGATATTCAACATGAATGGTTAGTGAGTCTTCTACAACAGTTTGATATTGATCATTGATAGATCATGAATGGTCAGTGAGTGTTTCTGCAAGAGTTTGATATAGATCATGAATAGAATATGAATGGTTATTGAGGCTTTTTACAACAATTTAATATTGATCATTAATAGATCATGTATGGTTACTGAGGCTTTCTACAACAGTTTGATATTCAACATGAATGGTTAGTGAGTCTTCTACAACAGTTTGATATTGATCATGAATGGTTAGTGAGGCTTTCTAAAACAGTTTGATATTGATCAAGAATAGATAAAAAAATGGTTAGTGAGTCTTTTAACAACTTTAATATTGATCATGAAGCGATAGCTAGGCTTTTTACAGCAGTTTGATATTGATCATGAATAGATCAGGAATTGTCAGTGATTATTTCTACAACAATAAAATATTGATCATTAATAGCTCATGCATGGTTAGTGAGTCTTTCTACAACAGTATGATATTGATCATGAATACATCATGAATGGTTAGAGAGTGTTTCTGCAGCAGTTTCATATTTATCACGAATAGATCATGAATGGTTAGTGAATCTTTCTGCAAGTTTGATAATGATCATGAATAGATTATGAATAGTTAGTGAGTCTTTATGCAACATTTTGATATTGACCATAAATAGATCATGAATGGGTAATGAGTGTTTCTACAACATATTGATTTTGATCATGAATTTATCATGTAGGTTAGTGAGTCTTTCTATAATAGTTTGGTATTGATCACGAATAGATCTTAAATGGTTATTGAGTTCTTCTGCAACAGTTTGGTATTGACCATGAATAGATCATGAATGGTTAGTGAGACTTTCTACAACAATTTAATATTGTTCATGAATAGATCGGGAATGGTTAGTGAGTCTTTCTCAACAGGATGATATTGATAATGAATAGATGCTATAGCTTAGTGAGTCTTTCCATATTAGTTTGGTATTGATCATGAATAGATCATGAATGGTCATTGAGTCTTTCTGCAAAAATTTGATACTGTTCATGAATAGATCATGAATGGTTAGTGAGGCTTTCTACAACAGTTTGATAATAATCATGAATGGTTAGTGAGGCTTTTTACAACAGTTTGATAATGATAATGAATGGATATTGAGGCTTTCTACAACAATTTGATATTGATCAAAAATAGATAATGAATGGTTAGTGGGTCTTTTAACAACAGTTTGATATTGAGCATGAAGGGTTAGTTAAGCTTTCTACAACAGTTTGATATTGACCATGAATACCAATGAAAGGTTAGTAATTCTTTATGCAACAGTTTAATATTGATCATGAATATATCATGAATGGTTAGTTAGTCTTTATACAGCAGTATTATATTGTCAAGAATAGATCATGAATTGTTAGTGAGTCTTTCTACAACAGTTTGATGTTGATCACGAATAGATCATGAATGGTTAGTAAGTTTTTCCACAACAGTTCGATATTGATCATGAATAGATCATGAATAGTTTGTGAGTTTTTCTGCAACAGTTTAATATTGCTCTTGAATAGATCATGGATGGTTAGCGAGTCTTTCTGAAACAGTTTGATATTGATTATGAATGGATCATGAGTGGTTAGTGAGGCTGTCTGCAAAAGTTTGATATTGATCAATAATAAACAATGAATGGTTAGTGAGTCTTTCTGCAACAGTTTGATATTGATCATGAGTAGATCGTGAATGGTTAGTGAGTCTTTCTACACTGGTTGATAGTGTTAATGAATAGATCATGTAGGTTAGTAAGTCTTTCTATAATAATTTGATATTGATCATGAGTAGATCATGAATGGTCAGTGAGTCTTTCGGCAACAGTTTTATATTGATCCTGAATAGATCATGAATTATTAGTGAGGCATTCTACAACAGTTTGATATTGATCATGAATGGTTAGTGCGTCTTTCTACAACAGTTTGATATTGATCATGAATGGTTAGTGCGTCTCTCTACAACAGTTTGATATTAATCATGAAAAGATCGTGAATGGTTAGTGAGTGTTTCTACACAGGTTGATATTGTTAATGAATAGATCATGAAGGTTAGTGAGTCTTTCTATAATGATTTAATATTGATCATGAATAGATCATGAATTGTTAATGAGGCTTTATACAACAGTTTGATATTGATCATGAATGGTTAGTGAGGCTTTCTACAACAGTTTGATATTGACCATGGTTGGTTAATGAGGCCTTCTACGATAGTATGATATTGATCATGAATAGATCAGGAATTGTTAGTATTTCCACAGCAATTTGATATTGATCGTGAATAGATCATGAATGTTCAGTGAGTCTTTCTAAAATAGTTTGATATTGATCATGAATAGGACATGGATGGTTAGTAAGTCTTACTACAATAGTTTTATATTGATCACATATAGATCATGGATGATTAGTGAGTGTTTCTGTAAGGGGTTGATATTGATCAAGAATGGATCAAGAATGATTAGTGAGTCTTTCTGCAACAGTTTGATATTGATCATGAATAGATCATGAATGGCTAGTGAGTCTTTCTACAACAGTTTGATATTAATCACGTATAGATCATGAATGGTTTGCGAGTCTTTCTACAACAGTTTGTTATTGATTACGAATAGATTATGAAAGGAAGGTGGGTGTTTCTGCAACAATTTGATATTGATCAGTAATAGATTATGAATGGTTAGTGAGTCTTTCTACACCAGTTTGACATTGATCACGAATAGAATAGGAATGGATAGCGAGTCTTTCTGCAACAGTTTTGATATTGATCATGAAAAGATCATGAATGATTAGCGAGTCTTTCTGCAACAGTTTGATATGGATCATGAATAGATTATGAATGCCTAGCGAGTCTTTCTGCAACAGTTTGATATTGCTCATGAAGGTTTAAAGAGGCTTTCAACAACAGTTTGATATTGATCATGAATGGTTAGTTAAGCTTTCTACAACATTTTGATATTGATCAAGAATAGATCAGGAATTGTTAGTGAGTATTTCTACAACAATTTGATATTGATCATGAATAGATCAAGAATGGTTAGAGAATTATTCTACAACCGTTTCCTATTGAGCACGTATAGATCATGTATGGTTAGAGAGTCTTTCTGCAACAGTTTGCTATATATCACAAATAGATCATGAAAAGTTAGTGAGTCTCTCTGCGTCAGTTTGATATTCACCATGAATAGATCATGAATGGTTGATGAGTCTTTCTACAACAGTTGATATTGATCATGAATATATCATGAATTGTTAGTGAGTCTTCCTGTAATAGTGATATTGATCATGAATATAACATGAATGGTTAGTGATTCTTTCTACAACAGTTTGGTATTGATCATGAAAAGATCATGAATAGTTATTGAGTCTTTCTACAAAAGTTTGATATTGATCATAAAAAGATCATGAATGGTCAGTGAGTCTTTCTACAATAGTGTGATATTGATCATGAATAGATCATGAATGGTTAGTGAGTCTTTCTACAACAGATTGATATTGATCATGAATATATCATGGATGGTTAGTGAGCCTTTCCACAACAATTTGGTATTGGTCATTATTAAATTATGAATGGTTAGTGAGTCTTTCTTCAATAGTATGATATGGATCACGAATATATTCATGAATGTTAAGTGGATCTTTCTACAACAGTTTTGATATTGATGAAGAATAGATACTGAATGGTTGGTGATTCTTTCTGCAACTGTATGATATTGATCATGAATAGATCCTGAATGGTTAGTGAGACTTTCTACAACAGTTTCATATTAATCATGAATAGATCATGTATGTTTAGTGAGTGCTTCTGCAAGAGTTTGATATTGATCACGATTAGATCATGAATGGTTAGTGGGTCTTTCTGCAACAATTTGAAATTGATCATGAATAGATCATGAATGGTTAGTGAATCATTCTCCAAGTTTTGATATTGATCATGAATAGATTATGAATAATAAGTGAGTCTTTCTGCAAAATTTTGATATTGATCATGAATAGATCATGAATGGTTAGTGAATCTTCCTGCAACTGATTGATATTGATCACGAATAGATCATATATGTTAAGTCTTTCTGCAACAGTTTGATATTGATCATAAATAGATCATGCATGGTTAACGAGTCTCTCTGCAACAGTTTGATATTGATAGTGAATAGATTATGTATTTTAGTGAGTCTTTCTATAATAGTTTGATTTTGATCATGAATAGATCATGAATGGTCAGTGAGTCTTTCTACAACAGTTTGATATAGATCATGAAAAGATCATGAAGGGTTAGTGAGACTTTTTACAACAGTTCAATATTGATCATGAATAGATCATGAATGGTTAGTGAGACTTTCTACAACAGTTTGTTATTTATTATTAATATATCATGAATGGTTTGTGAGTGTTTCTATAACAGTTTGAAATTGATAATGAATAGATCATGAATGGTTAGTGAGTCTTTTTACAACAGTTTGATTTTGATTCCGAATAGATTAGGAATGGTTAGTGAGTCTTTCTACAACAGTGTGATATTGATCATGAATAGATCATGAATGGTTAGTCAGTCTTTCTACAACTGTGTGATATTGATCATGAATAGATCATGAATGGTTAGTCAGTGTTTCTGCAACAGTTTGATATTGATCATGAATAGATTTTGAATGGTTAGTGAATCTACCTACAACACTTCAGTACTGATCGTGAACAAGTCATGAATGGTCGGGTATTCTTTTTACAACATTTTGGTATTAATAGTGAATAAGTTGTAATTAGTCAAGTATTCTTTCTACAACAATTTGATATTAATTGTGATTAAGTCCTGAATGGCCAGTAAGTCTTTCTAAAACATTTTGATATTTATTGCGAATAGTGTAGAATGGTAGGGGATTCCTTCTACGACAGTTCAGTATTGATTATGAATATGCAGTGAATGGTTGGTGAGTCTTTCTCCAATAGCTCATTATTGAAGAAGAATAAGTATGGTTTTAGTGATATGGATTTTGTTCCTGATATTTTCTCTCCTGTTACATGGTTGCATAAATAAGTGTTGCGGAAAGACCTCCGGTAATGAACAACGAGCAATTAATCCATAGAGAGTGTCTTCATCTTCAAACAAGATACCATAAAGGCCAAGCAGTGTTACATGTTGACGTCAAACTGTATTGGGTAACGCAAGTAAACAAGGTAAAAATATAACCGAGAGAGAGAGAGAGAGAGAGAGAGAGAGAGAGAGAGAGAGAGAGAGAGAGAGAGAGAGAGAGAGAGAGTTAAAACGAAAGATAAGCAAAAGGTTACAAACTTTAAGTGTGAGGATTCTTGTTCTCTACTTACTACAACAGCTAATTTGTATTTGTTTTTAATGATAATCTCTTTTACTCCTAATCATGAAAGCAATATGTTTCAGCTAGGCTATATTGCGTCAAGACTACACTTCCTATTTATATATTCCTTTAATATAATGAAGGCTTCTGTTTCTTTTATTTCTTCAGGTGTAAATTCTATGGAAAGAAAAAATAAATATATATTCCAATTCACCTTTGTATAGACTCAATATTCTTTTGTATATCTTTACAATTCGTCTTCAATAGAATCTCTCTCTCTCTCTCTCTCTCTCTCTCTCTCTCTCTCTCTCTCTCTCTCTCTCTCTCACTTCATTGCAATAATTCCACATCATTTTAATAA
>NC_090747.1:22746601-22769101 GCF_036898095.1 Palaemon carinicauda
TTTTCTTTTGCCACACATACACCGACTAGTCTGGCCCCTTCTCTCAACACACTCATCTGTTCTCATACATCTGGCAACAATGAGAATGAAAAACAACACCTGTTTGTTCAAGGAGTTAGCTACTGCATCGTAGTTGTTTAGTGGTTAATCTCCTTCTGGTAGCTGTAAAAGAGACTCCTTAGGTATAGTAATCAGCTCTTTGTGTCGTTAGCTTGATATGTTACTGTTCTGGGGTAGATTTTCTTACTTGAACATACACTCAGGCACAATAATCTTTTGTGGATCTCTTACTCGTGTTATTTTGAGGCTTGTATAGTTTATATATGAAAATTGTCATTGTTCTTAATCTTTTCAAATAGTATATATCTTTAATTCCTTTCCTCACTCAGCTATTTTCACATTTGAGGACCTTGGGTTTAAAGTAGGCTGCTTTTTCAACTAAGATTTTGCCTTGTCAAATAATAGTAATAATAATAATGACAATACTATATATATATATATATATATATTTATATATATATATATATATATATATATATATATATATATATATACATATATATATATATATATATATATATATATGTATATATATATATATATATATATATATATATATATATATATATATTTATATATATATATATATATATACATATATATATACATATATATACATACATATATATATATATATATATATATATATATATATATATACATGTATATATATATATATATATATATATATATATATATTTATATATATATATATATATATATATATATATATATATATATATATATATATATATATATATACATGTATATATATATATATATATATATATATATATATATATATATATATATATATATATATATATATATATTCATATATATATATATATATATATATATATATATATATATATATATATTTATATATATATATATATATATATATATATATATATATATATATATATATATATATATATGTGTGTGTATATATACATATATATATATATATATATATATATATATATATATATATATATATATATATATATATATATAATTATGTGTTTATTTCTATACATGATTAATATATATATATATATATATATATATATATATATATATATATATATATATATATATATATATATATATATATATATATATATATATATTTTTGGGCTCAAGCCATGTCGTCCTGATGGAAGTTCCTATAGGGTAGCTTCCGAGGGTATATTACAACTACGGCGATATTCCCAGAGAATTTACCTTAAGGTACCAGAATTCTAACTCCTGGAGCGAGTATCCCTCGTGAAAGGGATATCGTGACATATCAGAGGACGTATTCTAGACACGTCACATGGCCTGGACAGAGATTTCGTCTCATAGGAGGTGATTGACGAGATACGAATTCGGGAAAGAAAAAGGGGGAGCCGCTCCCAAGGCTTCCCTATCCCCCGATTCGTATGCGTGCCTGGCGCCAATCCTGGCGCCATCTGTATTCATTTTTGCGTAGCTTAACAACTCGGTGTTTTTTCCTGTTTTTCTCGCAAATCTTGGATTTATTCGGCTTTTCATGGCTTCTCCGTCTTCGTTGGCCTCTGATAAGTTGAGTATAGTGTCTGTTATGTATAAATGTAGGCTCTTGGTAAAATTTTGAGTGATTAATAGGATTAATCTTTGATACAAGAGCCGTAGTCTACCAGAGGTGTCCTGGACACTGTCGCTCGCTAGGTATAAATTAGTTAGTCAGAGCGACATTCCTGGTTGTTTTGCTTTAATAAATTTTAGCTATTTAGCTTTACATAGGATTTCCTTTCGTGCTTAGTATTATTTGGCGAAGTATTCGCCATTCTGGCCTACGCTAGGCCATGTAGCCTAGTCGTTTGGTCCTAGTACTTCATGCATGATTTTGGTTTTTCCGAGTGTAATTAAAATTTTATTGAAGCTTTAGGCTATATTTTATACATTTTAGACTGTGTGGAATATTTCCAAGATTGTATACGTGTGAGTTTCTGTGAATTAGGTAATCGATTCTCTTGGTGCCTAGGCTAATTGCTTATGGAGCCTTAGTATACTTTATCATACTCCCCGGTTGCTTTCTTTTCTTCGGAGAAGGTATGCAATCCCTTTCCCTCTGTTTAAGCCTTGGGCTTATCCCTAAGTGGTTTTTTCCGAATTTATTTTCGATAAAACTATACTAGGGTGTTACTGTACCTTCCTGTTCCTGTAGTTATGGTTCAAGAGGGACAGAACAACAGAGTTTTTAGTCTGAGTCTGTGTTGTCTGGCTTGGGGCAGAGTCCCCCTCGCTGACCTAACACATACAAAGGGAGCTTAGCTCCCTTAGGTCACTACCAAAGGTTTCTGTAGTTATGATTCCTTCTTTTGTGATCTACCAGACTAGTCCTGTTGCTGTTCTCGGGGGAGGATAAGTTCTTCCCTTGGGAGTAGCAACGCCTTCCTTGCTTTGGTGCTCTGGAAGCTGGCAAGTATTGCTTGCCTTTCCCCTTAGATCTCCCTTAGGCTAAGATAAGTTTCTTGGCTACGGGTGATCTGTCACTAAAGCAAGGTTGGCAGGACCCTCTTGTCCCTTCCCCCTCTATCTCCGTAATGGCCTAGCCATTACTGTACTGTACCTTGCCGGCCGGCAGAGCTGGCCGGCAGGGGTCTTACTGTACTGTACGTCGTTCTACTTCTGGACCTAGTATAGGTTGGGATGTGGAATTGACTCAGCCCATTGCCGGCCGGCAGAGCTGCTGGCCGGCAAGGGTCTTATGTTTTCGAGTGCTGCCCGGACCTCTCTTGGTCCCTCATCCATGCCTGCCGGCAGAGCCGGACGGCATTGGTCAAGGAAGCCTGAATTAGTTTCTCCCCTTCCGGCAGCCAGGCAGGTGTAGTCTTCTGGTTCTTTTGCTGCCGGCTGGCATCGGTCTTGTACCTTTGCCGGCCGGCTTATGTCAGTCCTTGTCTGCCGGTCACCAAGAGTGTGGCCGGCAGCTGGGTACTACCTTGTGTAGTTGCTGGCCGGCAGCCATTGCCGGCCAACACTGGCTGTTACCGGCCGGCAGTTGCTGCCGACCGGCACAGGCATTTGAACCAGAGTGCTGCCGCCCTATAGCTGTTAAGTAGTATACTTTAAAGCTAGTTGTGGTGTGTGCCGGCCGGCAAAGGCAGGCCGGCACACATCCCCCTATACTGTACTAGTATTCTTCTGTATAGCATATACAGTAAGAAGAAAACTATAGTAAAGGTTTTGGTACAGCACTGTATCTTCTAACACTATTGTGTTTTCTTGCACAGCCCTTTGCTGTTGCCCCCAGATAGGAAGATGAGTTCTTCCCTGTCTATTATCCAGGATTTTAAAATCATTGCTTAGGTGTGAGCTCCACCTGTTTCCTCTGGAAACCTTGCATTGGTTACTCTAGAAGAGATAAACCATTTTGATTTTATTATCTGGAAGGCTGCAACAATGGGTTGTGAGGGAAACACAAGTGTGTATCTTTCCTTTATGAATTGTTATGCTATACTATGCATATCCAGTGATACATAGTTCACTTGATACTCATGGAAATTTCTTCTCTTTACAGGAGGACCCTCCGAAGTGCGGAAATGTTTTCTGCAATGTCCGCAGCAAGAACCTCTGCGGACATGAGTGTTGTAGGAGACACGCAGCATGCGCTGTCTCCAAGGATGATCTCCAGTATTGGGACCCTCAGGTATGTACTGTATGCACTAACCTGATTACTGAGTCTTTTGATTCCCCTAGAACGGCAGAATCAAGGGATATAGCAAGGGAAAAGCTTCGTACTTGGGTAAGGGGCTTCAAGAAGAACACCTCTGGCCCTTATCTTCCAAGTGAGAAGATGAGGGCGTATCTTTTTCCCCAGGCATCAGCTGATGCAGTGATTCCCCAGCCTCAAGAGGAGATCCCTCAAGATCAAGTCCAGGTGGACGTGGAAGTCGCAGTCGCGATGCAAGACGTCCAGTTGGATGACAGGATATCTGACCTGGACGAACGTTTGGAAGAAGACCTCCTGGCAGATGGTCAGGATCAAGTTCAAACCCCGGATGTCGTAGAGGATGAGGTCGACGAGGTGTCGGCTACTGCGGTTCAGATGCCGGAGCCTATCCCCTCAACATCGGCTGGTCTCCCAGTAGAACTGGGACAGGCCCTCTCTTCGATTGTTGGAATGATCCAACAAATGCAGAAGGAGAATCAGGAGAAGGCGGCTGCAATGGAACTACGTATGCAGTCCCTGGCAGAATCACATGGGCCCCGGAAAAGGCTCAATGTGAAAGACCTTCCCATATGCTCAGATGCTAACCCATGGAGGTATGCTGAGCACATGCCGATGACGACTGGAAAGATCGTCATCTCGGATAAGGTGGGATCAGTTCCCCTAGAGGAGGTAGAATTCTGGCCCAGCAAGGCATCATATCCGGACTGCTATGTCCGGCTGAGAAAAGAACCAGCTTCAAGGGAGGAGACAGAGCCGAAGGAGGTCATTATTATGGACCACGCTAAGGCTCAAGCCCTACTTTCATCCTCGATGAAAGAGAGGGGCTTCTCTAACTCGAAGGTAGCTGCATTGAGCAAGAAGCTCCCTTCTTTTGTGTCCTCTCCTGATAGAGCCTTCCCCTTTTTACAGAAAGGGTTTGCGGCTGTCCTAAAGGCAGTCGAGGCCGGCAAGCCTTGCCCCTCCCTGGAAGAGTGTAAACCCTTGTCGCTGGCCCTGCCTATGGACCACAAAGACTGGAAGGATGTCCATCTGACATTCTCAGTGGGAAAGTTGGAGGCTGATATTGCCGGACGGCAATTCGGCGAGGACCTCCCGAAGCTGTCCGACTCTCTTTTACGAAGGGAGTTCGAGACAAAAGAAAGACTGGCTGCCTCAATGTCTCATCAGACTACTCTTGAGACGATGGCAAGTGACCCCAAGGTCCATGAAATGTTCATGGTAGTGGCTAAATCTCACCTAGCCACAGTGACGAAGGACCTTTATGGCTTCGTCAAGGCAAGGAGAGCTTGCAGGGAGTTCGTGTTCACTAGGGCTTCGGTGAGACACGAGCCAAGGAAGTTAATCTCCTCCAACATTTGCGGAAAAGACCTTTTCCCTACCGATGTGGTCAAAGAGGTTGTTGATAAGGCCGCCGTGGAGAATAGAAACCTTCTCCAGAAGTGGGGCCTGGCTATCAAAAGAAAATCTTCCCCGGATGAGGGTCCTCAACCAAAGAGGAAGAATATGAGGACTAGGCTACCGTCTCGGCCAGCCAAGCCTTATAGACAGCAACAGCAACTGCAATTGCCATTGCCTCCAGTGCCCCAGATGGTGGCACAAACCCCGACTACTTTTCAGTGGGTACCCCAGGCTGTGCCAGGTCAGTCAACCACATTCACCCCAACGTTCGAAGGACAGTCTTCTTCCTTTCGTGCAAAACCTAGAGGAGCAGCCAGAGGCTCGTCTAGGCGCCCCTCAAGGGGAAGGGGATTCAGAGGTGGTCGTGGTCAGGGAGGCAAGACCTCAGGACGGCAGTCCAAGTGAAACGATACCGGTAGGAGGGAGACTGATGAAATTTTGGGATCGCTGGACCTTCGATCCCTGGGCCCAAAGCCTACTCAAGAATGGACTGGGCTGGAGCTGGTACAGCACTCCACCCCCGTGCCTTCGGTTTTTCCAACACTCCACCCCCGTTTTGGAGGAGTACGTTCAAGAACTGTTGGAGAAAAAGGTGATCCGAAAGGTGAAGTCCATCAAATTCCAAGGGAGGCTGTTTTGTGTTCCCAAGAAAGACTCGGAAAAACTCAGAGTCATTCTGGACTTGTCGCCACTCAACAAGTTCATAGTGAATTGCAAATTCAAGATGCTAACACTGCAACACATAAGGACCTTACTGCCCAAGAGGGCATACTCAGTCTCTATAGACTTGTCAGACGCCTATTGGCACATTCCAATCAGCCGTCGACTCTCCCCCTACCTAGGGTTCAGGCTACAACGGAGACTGTACGCCTTCAGAGCCATGCCATTCGGGCTAAACATAGCCCCAAGGATTTTCACAAAGCTTGCGAGCGCAGCTCTCAAACAATTACGCCTAAAGGGAATTCAGGTAGTAGCCTACCTGGACGACTGGCTGGTGTGGGCAGCATCCGAGACCGAATGCTTGCAAGCTTCCAGTCAGGTGATCCAGTTCCTAGAGTACCTAGGCTTCAAGATCAACAGAAAAAAGTCTCGACTTTCTCCATCCCAAAAGTTCCAGTGGCTGGGAATCCACTGGGACCTTTTGTCACACAGTTTCTCCATCCCGACGAAGAAAAGGAAGGAGATAGCGGGCTCTGTCAAGAGACTCCTAGATTCCGAAAGGATATCAAGACGCGAACAGGAGAGGGTACTAGGCTCTCTCCAGTTTGCTTCAGTGACAGACCCAGTGCTAAGAGCACAGCTAAAGGATGCAACTGGAGTTTGGAGAAGGTATGCATCAAACGCGCGAAGAGACCTGAGAAGACCAGTGCCGCCTCGGCTACGTACTCTTCTCAGACCTTGGTCCCAAGCCAGACATCTAAAGAAGTCGGTTCTTCTTCAGCCACCTCCCCCGTCGATGACGATTCACTCAGACGCCTCAAAGGAGGGATGGGGAGGTCACTCTCATCGGAAAAAAGTCCAGGGGACTTGGTCCAAGCTATTCAGGACCTTTCATATAAACTTTCTAGAAGCTATGGCAGTGCTCCTTACCTTAAAGAAAGTCTCCCCGCGTCACTCGATCCACATAAGATTGGTGATGGACAGCGAGGTGGTTGTGAGATGCTTGAATCGACAAGGGTCGAGGTCACCACCTCTCAACCAAGTGATGTTAGCCATTTTCCGATTGGCGGAAAAGAAGAAGTGGTACCTGTCGGCAGTTCACCTTCAAGGAGTCCGCAATGTGACAGCGGACGCTCTATCCAGGTTCACACCGATAGAGTCGGAATGGTCCTTAGACGCAGGATCATTCTCCTTCATTCTGAATCAAGTCCCAGAACTGCAGATAGACCTCTTTGCGACGAAAGACAACAAGAAGTTGCCCCTGTACGTGTCCCCGTACGAGGACCCCTTAGCGGAAGCAGTGGACGCAATGTCCCTCGACTGGAACAGATGGTCCAGGATTTATCTGTTCCCTCCTCACAACCTTCTTTTGAGGGTCCTCAACAAACTGAGATCCTTCAAGGGGGGTAGCGGCAATAGTGGCCCACAAGTGGCCGAACAGTATGTGGTTCCTCTTGGCGTTGGAACTACAGATGAAGTTCGTGCCGCTACCACATCCAGTTCTGCCCCAGCGAGTCCAGAAGTCGACTGTGTGCGCTTCATTACAGAAAACCCGGACCCTGCAGCTCATGATTTTCTCGCCCTTGCGGTGAGAAAGCGTTTCGGGATTTCGAAAGCCAGCATAGACTTCCTAGAGGAATATAAGTGCAAATCGACTAGAAGGCAATATGAGTCATCTTGGAGAAAATGGGTGGCCTTTGTAAAGGCAAAGAATCCGCAGGAGATCTCAACAGACTTCTGCTTATCTTTCTTCATCCACCTCCATGGCCAAGGGTTGGCAGCTAACACGATTTCAGTGTGTGAATCTGCTTTGATGAGACCCATTTTATTTGCCTTCCAGATCGACCTAGGTAACGAGATCTTTAATAAAGTTCCGAAAGCCTGCGCTAGGCTCAGACCTTCAGCACCTCCAAAGCCCATCTCATGGTCTTTAGACAAAGTTCTTCATTTTGCCTCCCTGTTGAGCAATGAAGAATGTGCGTTAAAGGATTTGACGCAAAAAGTTATTTTCCTATTTGCACTCGCGTCCGGGGCCAGGGTTAGTGAGATCGTAGCCCTCTCGAGAGAGGCAGGTCGTGTTCAGTTCCTGGATGGGGGGGATCTGAACCTGTTTCCGGATCCTACGTTTCTCGCCAAGAATGAGTTACCCACCAACAGGTGGGGTCCCTGGAGAATCTGCCCTCTGAAAGAAGATGCATCTCTATGTCCAGTAGAATGCCTAAAGGTCTATCTTCGTAGAACTTCAGACTTCAAGGGTGGTCAACTATTCAGGGGAGAAACATCAGGCTCAAATTTATCTCTGAATCAACTCAGAGCGAAAATCACATATTTTATTCGCAGAGCGGATCCTGACAGTACACCCGCAGGTCACGATCCGAGGAAAGTTGCCTCATCCCTAAATTTCTTTAATTGTATGGATTTTGAACATCTCCGTTCATACACGGGCTGGAAGTCTTCCAGGGTGTTCTTTCGCCACTATGCGAAGCAAGTAGAGGAACTTAAGAGATCTGTGGTAGCAGTGGGTCGTGTAGTTAACCCTACTGTTTAACTCTGCGAGGAACAGTGGTCTTAATTGGGACGATTAAGTGCAGGGTGAGTGTGTAGGTACATACTGTACTACAAACTAAATGAGGGCACCAAGTGCCCATATAGACTGTTCCTTCTTTCAAAGGTGAACCTAGCATAAGTTCAGACATGTGTGCCGAGCGTTTCTAACGCTAATGTGATTGATTTGTAATACAGACTTTTATGACTTGATACCTCGGTATCTTATTAAAGTGGTGTTTAATGGTTTTTCTTTCAGATAAACAAGTTCTGTTTACTATCATACTTATGCTTAAAGTTTTGGGTTATCCTCTTTTATATATATATATATATATATATATATATATATATATATATTTGTTGTTAACCTGTCTGTTTATTATCTGTCAATAAACTTGTTCTTGAGAACCTTGCGTCTCTTTCACCTGTGTCAATTTATTGGTATAATTGAGCATTTTAATTCTATGTATCTTATCTGGGATAATTCTGATAGAATTGTTCTGTTATGCAAGCTATGTTGCATTGGTTTATGTAGTCCCCTAATGGGAGGACTCCGTCCCATAAAGGGACGAGGGCGGTTTTATTAGTTTCTTCCTATGTGGATATAAACCTTTGTCCAATACAAGTATTGTGCGGATTACTGGTCAATATATATTGACGCAGTGGTTCTATACAAACTATGCTTTACTTAATATAGGGCGAGACCACTATATTAGCTTGCCTGGTATTCATACATAGATATATGTACTCATCGAGACTTTCCAGAGTCTAGTAGGACTCTTCCCTGTAGGGGGCAGGAAGCTCTAACATAGTTTATAGTTAGTTGAAAAGATGTATAACGGTAACATCTTAGGTCTCTAGGTCTAGTCGACCGGGAAAAAATTACCTCCGGGGAGTACGGCACGTTCTGAGAATCCACAGATACAGTAATGCTCTGGTACACTTCCATCAGGACGACATGGCTTGAGCCCAAAAAACGGATTTTGAGCGAAGCGAAAAATCTATTTTTGGGTGAGATAGCCATGTCGTCCTGATGGACCCGCCCTTGCCTTTCTAAGAAAGGGCTGTAGGACCCCTCCCTACATACAGTATCTGTAGCACCTCGTGTACGCTACAAGGAATACAGATGGCGCCAGGATTGGCGCCAGGCACGCATACGAATCGGGGGATAGGGAAGCCTTGGGAGCGGCTCCCCCTTTTTCTTTCCCGAATTCGTATCTCGTCAATCACCTCCTACGAGACGAAATCTCTGTCCAGGATGTAGATTGCCATGTGACGTGTCTAGAATACGTCCTCTGATATGTCACGATATCCCTTTCACGAGGGATACTCGCTCCAGGAGTTAGAATTCTGGTACCTTAAGGTAAATTCTCTGGGAATATCGCCGTAGTTGTAATATACCCTAGGAAGCTATCCTATAGGAACTTCCATCAGGACGACATGGCTATCTCACCCAAAAATAGATTTTTCGCTTCGCTCAAAATCCGTTATATATATATATATATATATATATATATATATATATATATATATATATATATACATATATATATATATATATATATATATATATATATATATATATATATATATATATATATATATATATATATATATATATATATATATATATATATATATATATATATATATATATATATATATATATATATATATATATATATATCTATATATATATATCTATCTATATATATATATATATATATATATATATATATATATATATATATATATATATATATATATATATACAATAAAATCATCTCGATTCCATGATGCAAGTTGATTTGTCATTTGATTTTCAAATAATTATAAGTACATGTCTTGTATGTATTGCCTCATGATAATAACTTTTCAACTTACCCATACGACTATTCATTATACTTTTTCATCCCATATAAGTAATACATGTAACAAAAATTGAGAGAGAGAGAGAGAGAGAGAGAGAGAGAGAGAGAGAGAGAGAGAGAGAGAGAGAGAGAGAGAGAGAGAGAGAGAGAAAATGTGTGTGTGTGCGTTTGTGTGTGTAGGGTGGTTCATTCTTCTGGGGGCATTGCGTAGAAATAATAAATTGGATTCAAATAAAATTCACCCAATTTTAATATAAATATACCTTATGATGTGCTTTTGATTATGATTGCCGGTCGGGATTTGTTAACTTTATATGATTACAATTCTAAAACGCTTCAACTGGAAAAAAACAACATTTAATCTAAAATGTAATAATTAATAGTACTAGGATAATAACTAATAAAAATAACAAGCATAATCATTGATCTCCGTTGTTTGAAGATTATGTAGACTAAAAAGCTGCATTGATTGATAGACTGGAGCCTAAAATCTGATTCAAAACATACATTTACAGAATATATAAACAATAAATCCAGGTGGTAATGAGATTCATATAAATATATACTAACATAAACGTTTCCAGCGTAATTTTATGCATATTTTAGAAACTGATAATATACTTAAAAGCGTAAAAATCTGCAATCACATGGCAAAATCTACATTAAAATACCTCTAATATTCGATGAATTTCCACCTCGGAATTGTGTCCTGTTCCCTTTCTGTTGAGAACCTCTTCGTCATGTCTGCAGATAAATTACCCTCCGCGTGGTATTGGAAAACGTTTATCGTCTCTCCGTAAATCTTACAAGAAATATCTAGGGGACATAATGTAGAAATCCTTTTATTGAATGAGATTTATACAGCTTCGTTTTTTATACTGATATACTGATATATGATTAAAAAAGAGTGCTTACCTTAAGATGTTTGTGAGTGTTGTATATGCATAATATCTGTCATATCTGTGTGAATATCATATAAATTTGCATGTATAAATCGGGACGGTATTCTATCATATTATCAGTTATATTCTGCATGTACTGCTTACTGCAAACATGTTCATATTCGAGAAATTCATAATTAAACATTATTCCAAACACTAGATGCGGTTTTCAATCATTGTTTCGCAAGAAAAAAGAGAGAGGAAATATTCTTAAACAGTAAAAGAAAATTGATTTTATTCAATTATTTTACCTATAATTCCATGTCATTGTTGATATTTCAATACTTCCCTGGAACGGTACGGTGGGTCGTCCGCGACCCCGAGCGTCAAAAAAAAAGAGGTTTTTCTCACGTGACTCACCCCCGTGACTGAATTTGTGGGTGATCGACCTGCAGTAGGTGTCTCGCCTACACGCTCTAGTAGTGTCCAGATGTGCATTGCTGTAGCTGTACTCCTTCCCCGATTTCTGAGACGCGTCGGGGTCTAGCGCGACCGAGTTTACCCTTCTAAGGTAATTTGCATAATTATCAAAGTTATTACGTATTATGAAATTGTCGTAGAATGGTGCAACTTGTATAGGTTATCAGTTGTGGAAAGTCTTGGTGGATTGTTTGGCTACCATGTGCATGATTTTTTTTTTTTTAGTTAAAATGTCGTTCATCACCACGAGGACCATTTTACCGCGAGTGCCCCTTTTTCATTTTTTTTTCATTTTTTTGCCAAGTCATTTTTCCGTAAGATATTGCCAAATAGTGTCGTAAAACTTTTGCTTTTTTAGTGTTGGAAAGTGTGTCTAGATGATCTGGCTACCCATGCGTGACTTTGTTTTTGTGAGATACGACGTAGTTATTGGTATATTGGGTATTTAACTGCGGTTGCCAATTTCTGTTTGTTTTTTTCAATATTTGTAAAAATTTACTACGTAGTAAGGAATTGCCGTATATTATTGATTTTTTTTTTCATGTTTATGTGTTAGAAAGTGTACCTTGATGGTTGGGCAAACACGTGCATGCCCTTTTTTTTTTTTATCTGAGATGCCGTATATTAGAATGTTGGGCATTTTTCCGCGAGTGCCACTTTTTATTTGTTATGCATTTTTTTGCTTAGTCATGTTACCGTAAGGAATTGGCAAGTAGTGTCGCAAAACTTATATTTTTATAGTGTTGGAAAGTGTTTCTAGATGATCAGGCTACCCATGCCTATCTTTTTTTTAGCCAGATAGAGCGCATATATAGGTATGTGTTCGATTTTCCTGTGATTGCCATTTTTTCGTTTTTTCCCATTTCTTTCAAAATTACTACGTACCAAGGAACTATCACAGAGTAATGATTCATTTAGATGTTTATTTGTCGGAAAATGTGCCTTGATGGTTTGCCTAGCACGTGGCTGAAATTTTTTTTTCTGAAATGCGTATAATAAAATGTTGGCCATTTTTCCGCGAGTGCCCCTTTTTATTTGTTTTGCATTTTTTTGCTTAGTCATGTTATTGTAAGGAATTGGCAAGAAGTGTCGCAAAACTTATATTTTTATAGTGTTGGAAAGTGTTTCTAGATGATCTGGCTACCCATGCCTATCTTTTTTTTTAGCCAGATATGGCGTATATATAGGTATGTGTTCGATTTTCCTGTGATTGCCATTTTTTCGTTTTTTCACATTTCTTTCAAAATTACTACGTACTAAGGAACTATCACAGAGTGATGATTCATTTATATGTTTATTTGTCGGAAAATGTGCCTTGATGGTTGGCCTAGCACGTGGCTGAAATTTTTTTTTTCTGAAATGCCGTATATCAGAATGGCCATTTTTCCGCGAGTGCCCCTTTTTATTTGTTTTGCATTGTTTTGCTTAGTCATGTTACCGTAAGGAATTGGCAAGTAGTGTCGCAAAACTTATATTTTTATAGTGTTGGAAAGTGTTTCTAGATGATCTGGCTACCCATGCCTATCTTTTTTTTAGCCAGATATGGCGTATATATAGGTATGTGTTCGATTTTCCTGTGATTGCCATTTTTTCGTTTTTTTCACATTTCTTTCAAAATGACTACGTACTAAGGAACTATCACAGAGTAATGATTCATTTAGATGTTTATTTGTCGGAAAATGTGCCTTGATGGTTTGCCTAGTACGTGGCTGAAATTTTTTTTCTTCTGAAATGCCGTATATTAGAATGTTGGCCATTTTTCCGCGAGTGCCCCTTTTTATTTGTTTTGCGTTTTTTTGCTTAGTCATGTTACCGTAAGGAATTGGCAAGTAGTGTCGCAAAACTTATAATTTTATAGTGTTGGAAAGTGTTTCTAGATGATCTGGCTACCCATGCCTAACTTTTTTTTAGCCAGATATGGCGTATATATAGGTATGTGTTCGATTTTCCAGTGATTGCCACTTTTTCGTTTTTTCCCATTTCTTTCAAAATTACTACGTACTAAGGAACTATCACAGAGTAATGATTCATCTAGATGTTTATTCGTCGGAAAATTTTGTTTATTTCTTTTTTGATTGAATATCATCAATTTTTTTTAGCTAAAATATTATATTGTTTTACATTTTTTTTTTCGATTTTATTTCCCTTCAAAAATTTTTTTTTGGGTCAGAATTTTAATTTTATAGTCATAAAATAATCGTCAATTATCCAGCAACCCACCATACAATTTTTATGCATATCCAATAATAATTAGATTAGTAAATAACACCTTGAAATTGACATACCCTTCCTACATTTCAAGTGGCAGATTAGGGAGTCTGAGTCAGTGTGGTTGGCGGCCATTTTGTGGACATATCCGAAGCGTAAGTTGCCCTATCTATATATATTCTTGTTCCCTATAGAATTTGTGATATTTTGGTATATTTTTACCTGCATAAATATCATATTATATATTAAATATATGTATTTTTTTACGAAATTTCTAAGTACTCAAAAAATTACCTTTAGATATGGCCCCTGATATATATGTAATTTACAAAATAATGAAGATTTTTTTACATATTTCTATTTTAAGATAACATATGTTTATTCCCTAAAAACATTAGCCACTTCCTATTTCATTTGGGTACCGAAAAAAATTCATGAAATTTTGACAAATTTTTTTGGCCAAAAAAAGTTACCCTTTTTTTCTCATTTCAGATCTTCACCTCCATGGGTCTGACTTCATCCAAAATACATCAAGATGTGTTCTAAACATTCAAGAATCAATTCCTAAAAGGATTTGTGTATATATGTATAAATTTTTTTATGAGTTTTTATGTAAGGTCTTTTTTTTCTACTTAATTTTTTAAAAATATTTATAATAAATAGTTTTTCTGCAGATGAGTAGTATTTATCTTTACAGTTGTTTCAAGCATGCATTGAAGTTTTTTTTTTGGCAAAAGAAAAAAGGAGGTTACTGCAAAAACTGATTTTTCAAGATTTTTTTTTGGCGTCGGGGTCGCGCGCGTCCGAGTATACCCTTAAAGGGGTGTCCGAGGAGCGTACCTATCCAGGGTTAAAAGAGCCACCGACACTTGAAGAAACATTGTCAATTCTGAGATCTGGATGTTGAGGAACAACTTCCCTTTATCTACTTGAGATCATACCTTATATTTTCTTAGTATTGAACTTCTTGACCCATTTTTTGCACCAGGCACTAATTCTAGCTAGTTCTCTATTAAGGGATTCAGCAACCCCAGATCTACATTCAGGAGAGGGAAATGATGATAGAATCATCATTTGCATATGCTACAAGCTAATTTTTAGGTCAAATCATATACCATGTGTATATAACATGAAAAGTAATAGGCCAAGAACACTATCTCGATGAATACCAGATATCTCATTTCTATACTCACCATGATGCCCACCAACAAGAACTTTTTTACGATCTATTAATTAAATGCCAACAAAAGGCCTACCCACTCCTAAGAGTGATTGATTACCGCGGTTAAAAGCAGCACTAAAATCAAGGCCAATCATAGGAACTTCCTGACCACTATCTAGGGATTTCTGTACAGCATTGGGGATTGTAAGAAGGCAATCACATGCTACAAGGGCTTTACGAAAGCTAAATTGCAAATTAGGGAACAGATAATTACCTTATGAGCTAAGAAATCTGAAGTCTATAAAAACAAAGGACAAATACCATTTGGTTCTACACCTCCATAGGCATGAATATCCAGCACGAGAGCTTCAATTCCACGAGATCGAAAAGCTAAACTAGTTAGTTTAGCCTCAGGAAAACAGGAATGAGGAAGTTCAAGTGTCTCATTACTCTGCTTACAGTGAAACACATCGGTCAAAAGGGTTTAATTTCCCTTTAGACAGTGAGTGAGAGTCATCCGTTTCACTTAAAAGAGGAACTATTGCATCTACAGCAAAGAGTGCATATCGAAGGGTATCCCTCCACCTATGTTTCTAGGTTATACCGGGAGGTTTTACTTTATGGTTTAATTTTATCGTTTTCAGATAAAGTATAAATTCTCTAAGCAAAAGCTCTAAGCTGAGTACAGTTTAAATGCTTACAGGCCTCTCATGAATAACAGAGGCAAGGGACAGTTGTATTGCCCTATTAAGTAGGACATATCCTAGAGACTGACCATATATATATATATATATATATATATATATATATATATATATATATATATATATATATATATATATATATATATATATATATATATATATATATATATATATATCAAGAACGACATTCATCATATACGAAAAATTGTAACTCAAGTCATTATATATTTACAGTTTTCTACTATCAAATATTGTCTTTACCGCACAGTGGTTATGGCAAGGAAAAAAAAAGAAAATCTGCTGATGTTTGTACCCTACTACCCACCCAACCCAAAAAGGGAGATTCATACCAACTTTGATATTATTCTTCTCAATATAGAAAACCTTTTAGAAGAAGTAGAAAAGCATGTTGCAATCTTTCTCATTATGATAATCATTACATTGAATGTGATCTTCCCGATCGAGGAAATAGTCCTCTTTCTCATTGAAAAAATAAACAAGTAAAACTCTTCATTCTACTGGACTTTATAAGAAGGACTCAACAAACAACCAGAAAGTTGTAATCCAAAGAAAAAGTAAAGAGGCTGTTAGGTAAAGTGCATGGTGTAACGAGGAATCTGAAGTCCGTTGCATGGAAATCTACTACACAATGGGTTGCCAAGGATAAACATCTCTTTGAAAAGCCTTCGTTATGAGTAAGTAAACCTCTTTTTGCACATTCATTAGATAAACACACCACAAACTAAGGAAACGCAGAGTGGCTAGCGTAGAAATTTTAGAGATTATTTTTTAGTTGCTTATTAGTGCCACGTTAACTATAGTAATTTCTTAGAAATTTCAATTAGTTGAACTTTCTTTTATAAACTTTTTCATATATGTAATGGTGTTACTAAAAAGACCACCCGTTTACACTAACTTTTCCTAATGTCTATAGTAATAAAATCTGTACTTTCTCGTTTTCTATTCATAAATACGAAAATATGGAATTAAACATATCTATCAATACCACTAGAGCCTGTTTTGTAACTTCTGGAATTTAGAGATATCTTTTATTTTTTCTTGACCATCATTCACAATAACCCTGTACTTACAAATGCTGCCAATAATCGTGCACAAAAAATATCTTTTAGCTACAAAATTTAACTTCTCTCAATTTGTTATTCTTTGAATTAGTCTACTAACCTGTAAATTTACAAAGTCATCATCACATGGATGCTTTCTTTTGATACCAATAAGCTTCCAGGCTATTTTATAGCAGCAAAATTCATAGCATGTACAGTAATTATAATAATATTAAAATATTGATATCATCAATAGAGATAATTTACATGAAAGTTAAATATAGCAATGGAATACAAATGCTTTGTTCATAATCCTAAATGTTAGAGGTAACAAAATTAAAGTAAAAATATATAATATTTTGTCAGGGTTATGTTTTCAGGATATCATAGTTTTGTTTTGAATTATTCTAGAATACTCAAAAGAATATTATAGATGACTAAAAATGAATCAAATAGGTTACTTTCATATATAAATGAATAATTAGTAAAAAAGTATATAACTTTTTATATAGTATTGAAAACTCTGTGAAGAAACATTTAAAGATTGCTCTCTGACAGCCCTGGGCGTCTCTCTCTCTCTCTCTCTCTCTCTCTCTCTCTCTCTCTCTCTCTCTCTCTCTCTCTCTCTCTCTCTCTCTCTCTCTCTTAGAAAAAGTCTTTTTTTTTAAATAAATCGTTAAGAGGAACCACATAGCTCCCTTTCACACTCCAGAGAGCTTCCATAAACATACTATTCAAAGATCCCCTCCTCTATTAGGTGAGGGTAGAGGCACCATCCATTCATTACTTTCAAACTAACCACGATATTTTTTCAGCTAAATGGTTTACCTCTTACAAAATACTGGTCTCACATAATCTCTATCTCACCACATTACTTAAAGGACATTGAAGTAGTTTCCACTACTATTTTATTCTTAAAGTTTTCAGGATTTTGCATGAAGGTAAAGCCGTTATATTTACGGTTACATTTTGAGATAAAAGGTAGATATTTTACATCTCTCTCTCTCTCTCTCTCTCTCTCTCTCTCTCTCTCTCTCTCTCTCTCTCTCTCTCTCTCTCTCTCTCTCTGTATAAATATGTATATATATATATATATATATATATATATATATATATATATATATATATATATATATATATATGTGTGTGTGTGTGTGTATATATATATATATATATATATATATATATATATATATATATATATATATATATATATATTTATATATATATATATATATATATATATATATATATATATATATATATATATATATATATATATATACATATATATGTATATATATACATATATAATCATATATATATATATATATATATATATATATATATATATATATATATATATATATATATATATATATATATATATATATATATATATCTGCACGACCTAAATTTTCTGCCATATGTCTTTTATTTATTGATGGAGAATTTCTTAAGGGTCAAGTTTCTTCTTCACCGTCTGTGTTCCAAAAGTAATTGTACAGGTTAAGATTCAGTAGGTTTCTGTATACTCTTTCGCCCCCTTCACTAAAGGGCCTTACCTTATTTCCTTATTTTATGTTTGGGTTCCCCCAGGTACCTCAGTGTGAGGCACCTCGTATATCCACTAGAGAGTTGCTAATGCATCTTCCGCTGTATTTTGCATCTTCCAGTCTTTGATGGTCTGGGATGCATCTTAGGTATTTATCGAGCTTATTCTTAAACACATCTACGCTCACTCCTGATATGTTTCTTAGATGAGCTGGCAGCACATTAAATAGTCGCTGCATTATCGATGCTGGTGCGTATTGGATTAATGTCCTGTGCCCCTTCCTTAGTTTTCCTGGTATATTTTTTGGCACTAGTAATCTACCTCGGCTTGCTCATTCTGATATTTTTAGCTCCATGATGTTTTCAGTAATTCCTTCTATTCGCTTCCATGCTTCTATTATCATGTAGTGTTCTCTTCTCCTTTCTAGACTGTATAGTTTTAAAAACTGCTGTCTTTCCCAGTAGTCTAGGTCCTTAACTTCTATTCTAGCAGTATAGGACCTTTGTACACTCTCTCTTTTTGCAATATAATTTAGTTAGTGTGGGTATCATATCACATTGCAGTACTCGAGTGTACTACGTACATAATTATTGTAAAGCATAATCATGACTTCAGCTTTTCTTGTTTTAAACTGTGTGAATAACATTCCCATTTTTGCTTTACATTTAGCCAACAGTGTTGCTATTTGGTCGTTGCATAACATACTCCTATTCAACATTACACCAAGATCTTTAATTGCTTTCTTGTTTGTGATTGTCTCGTTATTAGATCCCTTGTATGCATACACCATTCCTTCTCTGTTTCCATAATTTATTGATTCGATTATATCGGAGTTAAATACCATCCTATTTATCTCCACCCATTCATATATTTTTTTTTAGATCTCTTTTTAGTGAGTTCCTATCTTCATCATAAGTAATTTCTCTACTTATTCTTGTGTCATCGGCGAAAATTCTCACTACAGAGTTTTCAACATCACAATCTATGTCTGAAATCATAATAACAAACAACAGTGCAGCTAATGCCGTACCTTGTGGCATGGCAGATATTACCTGAGCTTCATCTGATTTCTCGTCATTTGCAATCACTATCTGTTTTCTGTTTTGCAGGAATTCTTTTACCCATTTTCCTATCTTTCCCACAATATTATGCTTTCTAATTTTTTTGTCTATTATATTATGGTCTACCTTGTCAAAGGCTTTTGCAAAATCTAGATAGATCACATCTATGTCTTTTTCATTTATCATATTTTTGTATATGTTTTGATAGTGTGCTATCAATTTGGTTTGTGTACTTTTTCTGGGCACAAAACCGTGTTGACATATATTAAACAAGTTATTTTTAACCAAATGATTCATTATTTTCTTTCTTATTACCCTTTCATAGACTTTCATAATATGTGATATTAGACCAACAGGCCTATAATTGCTTGCCTCTAGTTTTGATCCACTTTTGAATATAGGGGTTATATAAGTTAATTTACGTTCAACATATATCTCGCTCATATCTACACTTTGTCTTAGCAGTATTGCAAGCGGCTTCGCGATAGTGTTTGCAGTTTCTTAAATAAAATCGCTGGAAATCCATCTGGTCCGACGGCCGATCCTTTTTTAATTTTGTTTATAACCTTGACAATATCTGCTTCATTAATATTTATATCCTTTTGATATTCAACATTTTCTTTTCTTAAATCCGTTTCATTATTCTCATTCGCAATTCTTGGCATGAACTCACTCTAATATTTTTCTGCTAATATGTTGCATATTTCCTTTTTTTCATTCGTTACCCGTCCTTCAATTCTTAGAGGGTCTATTTCTAATCACTCTTTATTCATCTTTTTTGCATAGGGGTTGAGTACTTTGGTTTTCTTTATCTATATTTTGAAGTGTCCTTTCTTTTTAGTCCTTTTTTTATTTTCTTTCGACTATATAATCTTTTGTTCTGCATTTTCTATCTTACATATTATTTTCATCATTTTCCACACATTTTTTTCTTTTGCAAGATTTTTCTTCCACTTTCTAATTTTCTGAAATAAGATCCTTCTGTCTCTGGGCATGCATGTCTTTTGCTTATTATTCTTTTTCGGTACATATTTTTCAAAAATTTTCTCCAGTATTTTGTACAGTACGTCCCTACTGAGAGAGAGAGAGAGAGAGAGAGAGAGAGAGAGAGAGAGAGAGAGAGAGAGAGAGTTTGATAAAAGTATTTAGATGAATCATTGTTTATAACTTGATATTTGTTTTGAGCCTTGTATGTATATATATATATATATATATATATATATATATATATATATATATACATATATATGTATATATATACTATATATATTATATATATAAATATATATATATATATATATATATATATATATATATATATATATATATTATATATATATATATATATATATATATATATATATATATATATATATATATTTATATATATATATATATATATATATATATATATATGTATATATATATATATATATATATATATATATATATATATATATATATATATCTATATATATACATATATGTATATATTTATATATATATATATACATATATATATATATATATATATATATATATATATATATATATATATATATATATATATATATATATATACACACACAAAAAAAGCCATATAACCAACACAACTAATTTCCGTCCTCAAGCAACGGAAGAAAGTTAAACCTGAAAGATCAGCTTCTTTTTTTTTAAGAACGAGTCGGGTCATAAAACATCCAGTTTTCCGCAACGATAGGTGCAGAAGTGAGGCTCATCTGCGCCACTTCTGGAAATTCCTCATGAAGGGAATTTTGATGAAATTCCTTTTAAATGCTTTTTATGAAGGGTCAAACCAGCGGTCGTCTGAAGCCCCTACCTATTTAATAAAGTAAAGGGTGTAATTACTGAAAGAGTAAAGGAACTCTCACCATGTAATGTGCTGTTTGCGGAAGATCAGTTGAACAAAAACTGAATATATGTGTTACAACCTGCAGAATTAATTGAGTGTCGTGTAGATGCTGGGAGAAATAGTAAAGTAGACAGCAAATTCAAGTACCTGGGGCCATTAGTTGAGGAAACAGAGCTTCAAATGGAAGTAAAGAGTGTAAAGTGTCAAGTATTCGTCGAACCATTGAAAGCAGTTCAACAATAACTATGTGACCAAGTTCAATATTTACAATGAAAGTAGCAATGTTACTGTCCCTAAGAAGAATGCATTAATACCACACCAACAATCGTCGAATCATTCTTATTCAAGTATCGTGAAAGACGTGCAAAAGGTTGATATTATCTGTTTTAAGTGTGGCAAAACAGGCCATATCAGTAAGGAATGTTGGTCAAACCAATCAAAACCAGTCGCTCAAATGATTAAGGATATTTTGACTCCACAGAATGTCTACCAATACTGATGTCACAGAGGAGGGTGGTGTTGGAGTCATCAAGGGGGTTGTCTTCCTAATGGAGGGATGTGCAGGAGTTTCGCCATGCTTGATACTCTGGAACCTGTCGTTGGGCTTCAGCCAATGTGTTGTAATCCAATCCCAGTTTAACGGCAGCCAACATGTTTTTTGACAGGGCATCGGCTACGGGACTCATTTTTCCGGGGACGTGTTGAAAAATGCAATTGTATCCAGCCATGGTGGAGATATGTCGGCGATGATGGGCGAACCAGGCGTCAGACTGTCGAGTAAAGGCATGCACCAGAGGCATGTAGTCTGTGGGAATGATGAAGAGCGTAACTTCTAAGAAAGGACGAAAGTGACGGACAGCCAAGTGCACCGCCAGCAATTCGCGATCAAAGGTAGAATAACCCGATTCTCCCTTGGACAGTTTTCTGCTGAAGAAGGCCAATGGGCAGGGTGAGCCGTTGACCAACTGTTCGAGTACTGCACCAATAGCAACATCGCTGGCATCGGTGAAGGGAAGGAGAGGGGCATGTGGGATGGGAAAAGTAAGAGCAGCAGCGGTTGAGAGGCCATTCTTTGCATTGCAGAAAGCCGCTTAACGAAGGGGACCCCACTTCACGTCTTTTGGCTTACCCTTGAGGGAGGCATCGAAGGGAGCAAGAGTGGTGGCAATGGCAGGCAGAAAAACGGTAATAATAGTTGATCATGGCCAAGGATTCCTGCAGAGCTTTGACGGTTGAGGGCGTGGGGAAGTTCTGAAGGTCTGTTACCTTCTCAGGGAGG
>NC_090747.1:22774101-22776601 GCF_036898095.1 Palaemon carinicauda
ATATATATATATTATGTACCTTACTGATATTTTTCAATATTTAACTTTATCATAAAATTTACAATAAATAATAATCCTTCCACTATGGTTAATTTCTCATAAAATGCAATCTCCGAACATGAAAATAATAAAAGACCTATAACAAATGCACTATTCATTAAAAATCACGTGTTGCATTCTTTTTGATGATGTAATTAATTCTAGCACTTTTGAGTCTTTATTTAGAGGAGCAAAGGCCGCTTGAAGAGTGAAAATTAATGACTGTCGGAAAGAAATGAGATATATTGTTGGAATATTAATGCTTGAATAAAGGGAGAGTCCAGAAAGAGAAGAAAATATCGTATGTATAATGTATACGAAATGGCTAGAAAAGCTCGTATGTGATATTATGGCTGTGTAATAAGAAGAGATGAGGTGGAACCACCAAGAGAACTAAGAATACACCAATGAATAGGAATATGGCTTAGTGGGACAGGGGAAGAAAATGTAAGGAATAGAAATATAGGGATGAAGTTGACCAGAGTAAACAAGCTTGTAATACATTTTGCTTTACACACACACACACACACACACACACGCACACACACACACATATACATATATATATATATATATATATATATATATATATATATATATATATATATATATATATATATATATATATATATATATGATTAGATATCTTTCTCTTTAGCGTTGACTAATCCTTTCAGGTTCATGTGTCTTTGTTTTAGCTCTTTTAAACTTTCAGAGATCAATTTATCTTAACTAGTCTTAGAATGATGATAAAATTAGTGAGCCAGTATGATGAGTAATTTTTTTTATTTGCTGTGTTAAAACTCTCAAGTTGAAGACCTGCGCTCTTTTTATTTCCTTTAATATTTTTCATTATATTTTAGTTATTCTTGTTCTGTCTAATTTTATATTGTGTTATTTATTTTGCATCCTTATATATTCTTTCCGTAATTCATTGATACCAAAAAAAAAAAACATTGAATGTTCAAAATGACAGGAAAAAAAGATTATCATTCAGATATAAAACATTCCCGAACAAGCAGTATTTCAAAGGACCTTGGTCTATAAAAATTAATTAATATAAAAATCGTATGTTGTCATATTGTTTTAATGTAGAAAACCTATCAAATTTAGGACACTATTGACAGTGCACTTTTAAATCGCTAATTAGTTTTTTTTTTCTCTTGCAATGACTGATAAATGAGAAAAAATAACAAGCACTTGATCACTAGGATTTCCTGCTTGATAAATAAATCCCTAATTTTTCTCTTTTTTATGAAATAGCTCTTTTCATGTTTGAATGTTATTTAATTGTGCCATAATAAGCTAAGCAATCTGTTATGATATTAGTTAAAAAAATTAATTATTTCAATAAGGGTTATATAGATACCACACTTTAAAATATCATTAAATGATTTTTAAGGGGAAAATATATAATTATTAGAGTGAAAATAATAATAATAATAATAATAATAATAATAATAATAATAATAATAATAATAATAATAATAATAATAATAATAATAATTATGATGATGATAATTATCATCATCATCTTTTGACCTTTATCGTACTCTTCTAGTAATTACCATAGACAGATTAAAGTAAGATGAATATCAGGAAAACATCATTAGACTCTGAGGTTTTATTTATAATGTTACATTAACTTCGTTCATTTTCCCTTTTCTCTGGTTGATTTTTCATGGTGACTATTCTGCTTAGTGACATTTCATTTCGTTTATAATTTCTCTGATTTCAGTATCTGCAAATATCCCAACAGTTAAACAGAAAAAAAAGTAGGAAAAACTAGCAATGACACCGAAAAGTTTTAATTTTATATGTTTTTTCGATGATTAGTTATCTTTCTGAAAAAAAACAATGCTGTGGAAATAGCTTTTGTATTTAGTAGTAGGTGACAATATCTATATCTGTCAAGCCTAAGAGGGTAACATACATATACTCATCTTCATTAGTTTGGCTTTCGTAAACTTTGAACTGGAAAGCAGATGATCTTTTCCCATGTGAAACAGACGAAAAAATCTCATTCTAGCTTAAAATCTCTGCAAAGTATTTGTGAAGGGAAGAGTAGATTTCTGTCTAGAATTCGAGTTTATCCTCTGCCATAAGGATAGATATGTTTTCGAAAGATTAATATTACGAATACTAAATCTCTGAGAAAAGTGATAGCACCTTTGGTTCAGAGAAACCTGAAGGTAGTCTTTTTTCCTTTGAAAATATTTAGGCACCAAAATAAATTTGAATAGGAATAATCATATGGTTTTAATATTGTAATATTAAAGCTCTAGGTCGTTAGCTTATATGCTGAATATGATTTTTAGAAATGTTTATAGAAAGATATTACATTTCTGCTAAGTGGCTAATAGAATCCTTAATCAATAGATATATAAAAAGATAAAGATCTCCATATATTTATTCTTTTTTATATTTACACACACGCCTGGACACACACACACACACACAC
>NC_090747.1:22791601-22794101 GCF_036898095.1 Palaemon carinicauda
AAATATCTTTGAAGATCTTTTTCCACCTTTGATATCTCACTATTTCTCGAAAATTTCTTTCTCGAAAATTTGGCTCTATGACAATTCTACTCTCCATAAATTACCTTCTCATCTCAGTCACCACCAGATGGTCGTTCTCATCCTCAGCAGTTTTAAGTGATCCTCCAAGGGAACACTTGAGCTTCTCCAAATGAACGAGTGGAACCGTATTCATCAATGCCTTATCTAACTAACTCATCCCGACCTAGCATCATCATCTCGTAATCCTTAACTAAAAGGCAATTTATGAAACATTATTTCTATGGTTCTACAGAATTAGATGTGTTTTTCACTTGTGTTTTATATATCATACTATGATAACAAATCTATGCATTTATTGTATAATTAGATAAAAGAAAATAAAAACATTGAATATGACTTGTTTAGATTAACACTAAATCAAACACTGAAGCTGTCATTCCAGACTGTGAAATAACCTGTCTCTTAGGATATGACATAGTCCAATATTAGAAAATACTAAAGTACTGTATTTAAAAGTCAATAGTGAAAATGAATTGTTAAGAATATCATAAAGAAGCTCCTATTTTTCATTCTATTAAGTAATATTTTTGAAGTATTCTTTTTTGGTGTTGTCAAAAGGAATGTGAAAGAATTAAATCTAAACCATAAATTATTATTTAGCTTTTGCATTACTAGATATTTCACAAATATTTTTAAAGGACAAAGGGGTAATCATATATAAATGGAATGAATGTTGAATTCTGTATTGAAAGTATATTATACTTCATTATGAGGATTTTTTTTTTCAAAAATCATAATATACAGTACGTTTTAATAAATCAAGGGAAATATCTAAAAAAAGAGTACACGAGACTTTTGTGATTTTATTGAGTTGATTCAGAATAGTAATGCTGAAAAATAAAGACATTAGTGTTTTCTATTGTTATTAACAAATTGATAAAAATAATTTCCAATGTATATTATGATTCTAATGATTATTTCTTACTTACGCTATTATATCTTTCTTTAATGCAATACTGATCTAAGTTGAAATCAATAGGAATTACCTTTCACTATTTATATGCTAAAACAGACTATTATATCATTCCAATTATTTTCATAATATTAGAACCAATAATGCATATGTATGTATTTATCTCTTATTCTACTGTGGACTAATATAAAACATTAAATTTTAGAATATAGAATTTATTTTTTATCTTCATATATAAAGTAATGTATCAATACAGGGAATGATATAAATATTATAAGATTTAGTTGTTTTAATTTTCACTAGTATTTTGCTGGTAGTCTTTATTTTCCAATATACTAATTTACTCTTTTGGGTAATACTCCACGGCTGAGATTTTTTTCTATTAAATAAGTCTATATTGTAATATTAAAATATTATATTTTGTTACATATTTCTCTTCTCTTTACTATTCCCCACCGTTTAGAGAATATATTCAATATTTGAGTACATCAATTTTTCCAATATCCTTATTTTATACCATATATCTTAAAAAAATCATCAACGTTTGCTCGCAGAATTTTATGGGATCTTACATCTGCCCAAAATGGTAGTATTATCTCATGGTGAATTTCACTTCTCCTGATTATTCCAAGATGAGCATGTTTGATTAACCTACTCTGAAAATCAAACATTATGAGCAAAAGGAATACCTGATATCAATTTAAGCAAATGTTGACACTACAAGTTCAATCTCAGAGGTAATTTCATTTCTCTCTCTCTCTCTCTCTCTCTCTCTCTCTCTCTCTCCTCTCTCTCTCTCTCTCTCTCTCTCTGAAAAAGACTCAGATGTGATCTATCTAGATTTTGCAAAAGCCTTTGACAAGGTAGACCATAACATATTGGAGAAAAAAATTAGAAAGCATAATATTGTGGGAAAGATAGGAAAGTGGGGTAAAATAATTCCTGCAAAACAGAAAATAGATAGTGGTTGCAAATGACGAGAAATCAGATGAAGCCCAGGTAATATCTGGTGTGCCCCAAGGTACGGTATTAGCTGCACTGCTATTTGTTATTATGATCTCAGACATAGACTGTGATGTTGAAAACTCCGTAGTGAGAAGTTTCGCCGATGACACAAGAATAAGTAGAGAAATTACTTGTGATGAAGATAGGAACTCACTACAAAGAGATCTAAACAAAATATATGAATGGGCAGAGATAAATAGGATGGTATTTAACTCCGATAAATTCGAATCAATAAATTATGGAAATAGAGAAGGAATGGTGTATGCATACAAGGGACCTAATAATGAGACAATCACAAACAAGGAAGCAATTAAAGACCTTGGTGTAATTTTAAATAGGAATATGTTATGCAACGACCAAATAGCAACACTGTTGGCTAAATGTAAAGCAAAAATGGGAATGTTATTCAGACACTTTAAAACAAGAAAAGCTGAACACATGATTATGCTTTACAAAACTTATGTGCGTAATACACTCGAGTACTGCAATGTGATATGGTAC
>NC_090747.1:22799101-22816601 GCF_036898095.1 Palaemon carinicauda
CCCCTGGCAACATTTGCTCACTCAGAAGTAAACACCGCTGGCCATAGTTACTCTCCTGAAAAAAGACCATGGCCATAGATGCTCACTTTTCTGTCGGATTACGGAAGTGAAGTATTATTTAAAGTCTTTTGTTTACTAAAATTAAGTTAAAGGTCGTTTGAGGATTTTTATCAACAGACAGTTTGAATTTTCGTCATTAACGTACATTGTAGTAATGAGGTACATGTTTATACGTGTTGATAAGTATCCATACGTGTCCAGGAAGTATGGTACTGTTGAAGGGATTTGTTTACAAAACATTGACGACGTGATCATTTGTTATTATCAACATACGGTTTGAATTTTCCTCATAATGACGTACGCTTGTACGTCATCCAGGAAGTGTAGTATTATTTGATTGGATTTTCGTCGTTAACGTACATTGTAGTAATGGCGTACGTATTTATTCATGTTTATTAATGTCCAGGAAGTGTTGTAGTATTTAAAAGGATTTATTTACAGGACATTCTATGTTACAAACCTAGTTGTTTGAGATCTGAAGGTATATAAAGTAATGAGGATGTGTTTTGACCGTTCTTGGGGTCATTGTAGATTATGTATACAGGTCAGTGTGGTTTCTGTAAAACCATTTTGCAACAGCAGAAGTGTAGTTAGAATTTTGTATAGGGATTGTGAAAGTAGTTTCTTGGTCAATGGGTTTATGAGTTCACCATTTGTATTGAAAGGTCAGTAAGACAAGGCTGCCCTATGCTAATGCTGTCATTTTGTATAGTTCAAGAACCTTTATATGAGATAATAAAGAGTATGAACAAAATAGTAGGGCCTAGCCACCTTAATACTGTAGTTATATGCCTGCATGGTTACGCAGAAGATCCATCCGTCTTGTCAACTGATGATTAAGTTGGTTAATGTTACATAGTCTATGGGTCAAGGCCCAGAATTTTACGTATCGGTACCACCTTGCTGGGCAAATTCAGTTTGCTATTTTTTTCATTGATGTACATCCCTAGTTAAAATTTTGACATAATAACCCTTGCAGAATGGCTGCTTATAACGAGCATCATCTGTGGTGTCATTATGTCCACCCGCTATTTACTAATCACCATTAATATATATATATATATATATATATATATATATATATATATATATATATATATATATACACGATATATATATATATATATATATATATATATATATATATATATATATATATATATACTATAAATATATATATATATATATATATATATATATATATATATATATATATATATATATATATACATATAAAGCATACTTTATATGAGGAAACCGACTTAGCAGTAATTACTGTGAACTGAATAAATGTATGATAATATAGTAAATCTTGTGGCATCATTTATTATACATCTGTTACAAAAAATATAGCTCACTCTATTTTAATAACTGGTGTGTTCAAGTTAACATACTTTGACTTAGCCTAAATCAAGCCAATATCATTGGTGGGAAAGTCCAAAATTCAAACTATATCACGACTCTTGTCATTCAGTCAGCATCATCGTCTACATCAGAGTCTGTTAGTTCCGCAATTGCCTCTTCCTCACTCGGATGGTTGGTGCAGGTTTCTATCCTACACATGTTTGTGCACTTCAAACAATCGGTGCCTCACCAATTGTTTGAAGTGCACAAATCCTGTGGATGAAATGTCCGTCACATTGAGATGAGAGACAAAAGAAGTAGAGGCTGGCTGCGAAATAATGGAGGGAGGGCTTCCTGTATGATCTGACGTATCTGCAGATTCAACTGTACTGGTAACATCAGAAACTGTTTTCGTGAGCATGCCTGTGATCTTTCTGCAGCTTCCCACATCTTTCTTTTTCTGTTCTTCTTCTTGAATTTTCTTCTTTCTTTTCTGTGACCCACTCGCATAAGAACGTCCAACATCACATTCATGAGATGCCTTAATGCGAATGTATCACTGTCTGTAATCCTGCAAATACAAATTTTTCATTATCAATTATTATTATTTTTTTTATTATTATCAATTATTTATTTTTCTAACATCAGGTTCACGAGATGCCATAATGAAGATGTACCACTGTCTGTAATCATGTAAAATATAAATTTTTCATTATCAATTATTATTAATTTTATAATAATTTTATTTTACTTCTGTCAATTGGGGGATATGGCCCGTGTAGGCCCCTTTCCTCTGGCTGCGCCTCTAAAAATTCAAAACGTTACCAGAAAGGAGTCATATACAGAAATTTTACCATAGATTAGGTTAGTGATTTGGGCTACGAATATTTTACTAATTCATCCTCCTTGATCTCTAATTTACTTACACAAATCATACTGAACATGCACGGGAAAGTCAGATTTTCTCCAAATCCAATGCTTTTCTGGACGTCATTTGTTCCCTTGATAAATTTTCAACACCCTGAAATAAAAAAAATCAATACCTAAATAGCTGTGTAAACAGCGGTAGCACTAATAGTAAAATAGCAAATCCTTAGCATTTTGCTAAGAAATTGCATGGTTTGCAACATTTTTGCACTTTGACCTCAATAACTTCTAGAGTAATAAAGATCTGTTATTGAAATTATAAAGACTTAAAGACAGGAAAAAGTGCTTTTAAAACCTACAAACGGAAGTCAGTATCTCCCGTAACATTTAGAGGCGAAAACAAACATTTATCCATACACATCAATGTCTATCAACAACACTTCAGATAATTTGTCACAGTACAAGTCTAGATAACGTGTAATTACTACAGAAAATTGGAGAGGAATCTCCCATACTCACCCATTAGCGGAAAACACAACCGTTCTGATGTAAACTCTCCAAACACTTGAACTTTTTAGGTAGGGACCCCTTTGCACTTGCACCATGTGCGCAGTCTTGGATGAGCCCCTGAACGCCTTGGATCGTGGGGCCCTAGGCAAACGCCTAGTTTGCCTATGCGGTAATTCGGCCCTGTTGGCGAGACATGAGCAATAAGGTAATTTGCAGGCTCTCACAAACTGGCTGGAAGGAAACTGTAACACCGAAGCAGATGCTGGTGAGCCACGCATCCAGTTGATGACCAAATGTCCACCATCGAATGTGGTCCACCCATGGTCCTTAAGATTAGGTACAGAAAGTTGAGTCTACAGAGACCGCCTCCATATGGCAGCCTGATAGTTGGTATGGGCAACATGCATTGTGAGTCAATCCTCACAAGGTGGGAGCTAACTGGATTCAACTTCACCACATCTGGCACAAAAGAGTTGATAGCGAAGTGTGTTCACGTCTGCTGTGTGAGTGTACAGTGCATACATATGGCATATGATCTCATGCTGCTTATGAAACAGCTCATTGGATACATTTCATGAACTTCCAGTCTCAGGGAAGGACTCATGGATACCAACCAGAGCGTCATATAGATTGCTTTTCAATGAGTTGTATAACCTGGTAATGTCAAGGAACCATTTCCTGGTATGTGCTGCATGTGATGTAGTTGCTCAAGCCCAAGCACAACACAAACATATCTATATCCTCAGCAGTAATGATCACAGCTTTGTAACCAGACTATGCTACATTGAGAGCATGCAGCAACATACCGGTATCTGCTTCTTCTTAAAAGGATTCGACCTCTACAACCTCTTCCTATTAGTCTTTGCCCATCTTGAAACAGTCAGCCTCACATGTGACATACAAAATCTTGTTTTAGAGTTTCTCCCTGTATTTGGTTCCTTTCCAATTATTTACTAAGAACTTTATCAGATTTGTCTTGTTAGCAGAACTGCAAAGTAGTTCCCGCCACTGCTGGATGCTATTGCCAGGCGCAATATTCATGAACTGGATGCCCCTGTCATTGAACTGAGTTGTTGGTGGATTTGACTCCAGTCGTTCTATTTTAGAAGGTTTCCATAAGCTCAACAAGGGATTGAATGTCAGCTTCATCTCTTCTGATCCTGGGCAAATTTAGATCTTGGTGATTGACATGGGATTCGCTTCGACCAACCAAGGCCCTCAGCTGCAGCAGGTAGGCACTCTGATACTCAGACGTCATGTAGTACTTGGTGTCAGCTCCAGATTTAGGACTGAAGCCCTTTGTTCCTCCAGGTGTTTCTGTGTCCTTATTGACAGTCTTTTCAATAGTTTGATCCACAGGTATTCGCCCAAATGGATTCCTGATACCAATCTGGGCAAAGAATCCTCCTTGCATGAAGTGTGCATGTACTTCAGGATGATCAACAGGTATTCTTGACATCATTGCATAGTAATATGGCAGGAAGTGAGCATAGCTGAGCTTGCGTAGGCAAAGCACCAAGGGATCATCTGTCGAATAGAGGCAAGGTGAAGCATCATGTCCCCTTTTCCAGAAGTCCTAATCAGTCCCAGCATGATCTCTGTCATGTCCAAATAGGACACCTAGAATGTGGACACACTCTGCCTTTTACCAAGATAGTCCATAGAGGTTTAGAAGAGCTCCATGATATGGGTGCATGCTGAGATCTCTAAGAGTTCTGTGAGCGATACCCCTGAGACATTTTCATGAAAAAAGGCAACACTCTTTATGGCTTCTTCCAGGTAATGAATATCTCCAGAATGCGTGATATCTAGCCATGGGAAGAAGCCACTCTGGGCAAGAACCATCAGAGCAGCATAGAAAAGTTTTTAAAGTCTGACTACACACTTGTATATACGGCTTTCCATCACACCAGCTACATATCCTTCAGCAATCACGCCCGACCCTAAACAGAGATCTCTCAGCCCTGCGGCCTGAATCTGTTTCTCTCAAAATGGGAAGCAGATTCCAGACTGTGCAGAACACCCATATCCTGATGTCAATGCTACTGAATTTCTAGTGCTTCCACACTATTTCTGCTGCCTTGGCATAAAAAGCTTGATGGAATACAGAGACGATTTTGTTAAACTGCAGATATTCCATGATGTTCAGTAACACAGTAGACAATTCTGTCACAGGAGCATTGATCGTTGGTAAATAGCCTATGGTGTCTATGGTCACTGGGACATAGTCATGGATCTGGATGTTTAAACCGGTTCAACTGCTATGGTTTGATCTTTGGGGACAGCCATTCTAATAAGTAACCAGACAATGTTCTTCCCCTTTGTATCCTGGACATCTGCAGTAGTTTTGATATCCTTACATTTAAGAGCACAACGTTACTTGTTGTATATTATGGTCAGTTCCCCTTTAATTAGGTTACTGCTATCAGCATGGGCTCATTGAAACTGGAAGTTTTTATTCATTCTCAATCTCCTAGTATTAGTTATTCTTAACTAAACCAACTTAACTATTTAAACGCACATGATGCTTAATGCATTGGTGATACCAGAAAAAAAATCTAGCTTAAATTCTATATCTTTAAGCTTCAGGATTTTCAGATTTAGCAACGTTTCTACTGAGAACTGAAATAGCTGGAAACTGAACTGCTGAAAGCTGAAAGCTGCATTCTTTTGCAAGATTATGATCAACCAAATAATTAGGGTAATGTTATGTAATGCCCAATAACACCAAATTCCATATATTATTGGCTGATTATGCACATTTCACAAAGGTGTCATCACCCAAAAATTGCAACAGGAAAAAAAGCATGGAAAGCTTCTTTTGTGCGAAGTTTATCACATATCAAATCAGTTAAATTAATCAAATGAACAACTTATTGGATGTAAACTTTTGCCCTCTCAGATGGTAAAAATATCTGGTGTGGCCCATGGACTAATAGAGAAATACTATACATTGGTTTGAACTTGCAACAGGTGCACAGCCAAACCAAGACAAATCTATTATAATTCGGTTAAGAAAATGGGAAAATCATAAAATGGGGTCTTTAAGATCGAAGAAAAATGTTGAAAGTATAAAAATTCTTGGTTTAATTTATGATAATCATTTTGAGGTTCCATGAGAAGAAAAAATATCTCCCCTTGCTCAAACGTTTGTCTAAATGTTGGTATATTTCTCAAACGTTCCCTCCTTTAAGAAAGTATATTACTCAATTACTAATACCTGGAATGGAAGTTACCATCCTGGAGGCAGAAAAAATCTGTCTCTACTGAAAAAGGTGGATTGGTAATTAAAAATGGTTGTCATAAATCTTTAGCGACTTTCACTTCGACAGCTCTGAATAATAAATTATAACAAAGAATATTGATTTGAGTAATTACTATTGTAAGATGAGACATTTTGGTTTGATTTAGGAAATAAATGAGGTTTCATTTGTCAACATCATTTTATGCAGTAGCAATAAATGTAAACAGAGAAGTTTGTCGTCATGCAAAATTTCCTAAGTATTAAAGCCTGCTTCAATTGTATAAGGCCACTGAGTACTGAGTACCTCAAAAATTGTGGGAAGTTGTCCGATTTTTGACTGGAAAATAGTATGGGATGGCATAAACAAACCTTTCAAGGTTATTATTGTTTTTGAGTATCTGAAATCAAAATTTATTTTTTAAAGGATTATATAAACTGTAATCATACTGTACAGATTGTAACTGTAATTAATATAATTTAAAGTTTTAAATAAAAAAAAAATTTTTGTCGAAATGCAAAGGAGTCAAACCGTACACTTCTGAATCTTTCTGACAAATATCTCTTCCAAATAAAACTTTCCTCTTATGTTATTTTTAATCAGACTCTTACAGAGTAGGGACATTTCAGCAAAACACAAACTTGAAATTATATTTCTTTAAAAAAAAAAAAAACACTTATTAGGTCATCCACACACATGCCTAACAATATTTAGCAGCACGGCCTCCACTTTCTGATGATCAAAAAAGTCCTCTTCCAGTTAATTCCACTGAACAGTGATTTTGATGTGGCTATTACTATCATCATCATCATCATCATCATCATAATCATTATGAACATTCCAAGACAATTCCTGGATATTTCCCAAGTATATTCTAAATCACCAGAGCAGTCAAAATCAAGTTCTTTCAAAAGACTGGTCAAAATCATTGCCAATCATTCAAAATCCTGAAACTCCAAAGTGCCAAAGGAGGAATACCGGTCTGAAATAAAAAAGAAGAGCATCGTTTGGACATTCCTGGCTAACTGAATCACCACAATTTAGTAAAAAATTAATATTAAATAGATTCTGTCATTCACAACCACTCCAAGCTAATTTAAGCTATCCTGTCTAATATAAATAGTCACTTCCAAAGTGTATGGATCAGGTAGATAAAGTCACCAAGTGCCACATGAATACTTTATTAAGTAACATTCAGCCTGTAAACAAGTGTCCAAATTAAAACAATCCCCCAAATAGTTAAACAGATACTCAAAATGTAATCTTAGTGAAATATGCAAAACAATAGCGGTATTCGTAGAATTAAATATAAAATGAAAAGTCTTTTGTACACAAAACACAGCAATAATACTAACTCTATTACAAATATAAAAGTACAGGATATCCAACTATAACATTTCCAAATCCATCATAAATATAAGAACATATGAATAATCAATACAGTAACTTACACCTTGGCGCTCCATATCAAATCCCCACACATGCTTAACCTGTGTAATGCTAGTCCTACACCTCTGCCAATACACCCAGACCATATTACCTCTTTAAATATATAAAAACAGAAATCAGCCTACATTTGCACACCTGGTTGGGAGGCTAACCGACACTGTCAACACACACGGAAATGACGGCCGGCAGCCCACCTCCTACCTTCCCCAACAAAACACCACCACCTTGCGCAAAAACTTCTCTAATATTATTCATAATTTGTTTAACATTAATTTTCTGTATTATATAATGTTTTTAACAAAATATACAATTATAAATGATTATGATTACATCATACACTCCCCCCACCATAACTCATTATTCACCACGCTCTTCAACAGGAAGTAAAACTATCAGTTTATGAGCAGACCGTTTGATTAACATATCGATTTGACCTTTGTACTGTGTAACTTGTTTATGAACTTTATACCTCAAGGTTACATCTCGTGCATGACCATCACTTCCAGGTACGGCTACGGCAACTTTGGCCATTTTCCATGCACCCTTTACAATATTGTTTTCCCGTACAAGTACAATACCACCTGGTCTTAAATTCCTACGCTGAGTATGCCATATTTGCCCAACTAAAAGTGAAGAAAAATAATCTCGAAGCCACCTCTTCCAAAAAGAATTTACAATCTTCTGCTTGAACTCAAAACTTTGCCTTGGATTATTACTTTCATTCCATAATCCACTTGGGACTCTGACACCTGTATGACCTAAGAGCAAGTCTTTAGGGCAAAGATAAATGCCTAAACTGGGATCAAACCCTGGATTGAAACCAGTTGGATGGCTATTCATTAAATTAGCAATCTCAAACATAAAAGTCTGAAGCTCACTCCATGAAAGAATATTAGTACCTACAGACGTCATGATACACCTCTTTACAGATTTTATCAGAGATTCGCTGCACCCATTCTCCCATGGAGAATCTGCAGACTTGTTGAATGTCCACCTCATTCCGAAAACACTACCAAACTCTGAAATCTGTGTCATATTCCAGTTCCTGGCCATAGTTTGCAATTCTTTGTTAGATGCTACTAACAGTGTGCCTCCATCTGAATGTATACACTTTGGAAATCCTCTTATGGAGACAAACCTACGTATTGTTATAAAAAAACTCTCTGTATCATAGCCCTCTGCTAAATCCAAGTACACAGCTCTACTCACCATACAATTAAAGATTATCCCATAAACCTTTTTTTCTAGTGCGCCTCTTGACTGTGTCTTTCACAATAAATGGTCCAGACAAATCAATAGCTGTACTGAAAAAAGGTGAGGCGGGTTGAAGTCTCTCAGATGGACACTGACCCATGCATTGCTCTTCAGTCTTTTTAGCCAATTTACGACAAATGACACACCGAGCCTTCACAGATTTTATAAGTTTCCTGGCTCCAGGTACCCAAAACTTTGATTGCAATCTGGCTAAGGTTACCTCTACACCAGCATGATCTATCTCATGGATGTGTTTAACATACAATCTTGTGAAGGAATGCCTCACAGGTAACAATACAAATGTACTCCTGTTCCAATTATCCTTCAGCCATACTGAAATCCTTTGACCAACACACATTAAACCTTCCTCGTTCATTACAACTCCAAGTCTCTCATATCGCTTTTCCCAGTCATCAGCTATAGTTTTCTGGACCCACCCTACCCATATATCCTCTGCTACTTTCAAATCATCTGAGCAAGGAACTAAAAAAACACCTTTAAATGACCTCAACCTAACTACCTTCAAAACTCTAGCAGTCATTCTTGAAAGCTTACTGTAACTACCATATCTATTTACATCAATTATAACAGTATTATCCCTACATAGATTATTCACAATTTTGACTGGAGCAATATCTGGTAGTTTGAGATAATTTGACTGACTCATTGGCCATTCACTAACAGGTAAACACATAAATGGGAGTCCATTCTACCATGAAGAATTATAATCTAAAAGCATAGGGTGTGTAGGCCTTGTAGTTGAGTCTGATGATTATTTCCTGAGGATATCCAAAACCATTCAACAGATTTTGATTTAGTTTGAATTTCTGCTACTCTAGTAGCGACAAATATATTAAAACTGCTTGACTTATTACAATAGATGAATCAATATTATGTATGACTGACTCAAGTTCAATGTCTATTTCCTTCTCAATCACAGTCCTCAACCGGCAGGCCAACACAGCCCCACACAACTCTAACAGTGGGATGATGAGCTGTCGAGTAGGGGTGATCCTATTCTTTGCCAATAAGAGTTTACTTACAAAGGGTCCCTCCCTCACTTACCACCTCAAGTACGCACAGGCTCCATAAGCTAACTTACTCGCATCTGCAAAAATTACTAGATGAGGCTTACCAACTGCATCCTTAGGCTTCACACATCTATGGAACGTCAAGGTTTCTAACTTATACATTTCTTTAAATAACTTTCTCGATCTTTCATACATAGACTGTGGCATTGCTTCATCCCAATTTAATCTTCGTTCATTTTCACTGATGGTGGTTAGTAAATCGTGCATAAGCAATTTTTTCTTCAAGGTGAATGGCACAATGAAGCCAAGGAGATCATACACCGAAGAAGTTTGACTGAGTACCATTCTTCGATTTAACATATTCGGTAGTTTCTCGTCGATTTTTTATTTCTTTATGGGTAGCTCCATTCGAATATTTTTTACTTTATTAGAGAAATTTATCTTTATCACATAGAAAAACAGGTTCTCCTTAGGATTCCAGTTCAACCCCAGTACCTTTTCCTTATCAGTTTTCAAGATGTTAAGAAAATTATCTTCTGGATTCTCACCTCACATAACCCAGTGCTTGATCTGAAATCCTCCCCATGATAATATTACATTAGCTTCTACAATACTTCTTTTAGCCCTTTCAACCGTCGATACACTTGACAGTATATCATCAACATACGAGTTACGATTGATCATCTCTGCAGTTAGGGGAAAGGATTCATCCATCTCGGTCGTTTTACCTAAGGCCATCATCGCTATTATGCCACTAGGTGTATCACCAAAGGTCACAGCAGTAAGCACATAGTGATCTGGCTCTTTGTCAGTCTCTAAGTCCCGCCACAAAGACCTACAAGTATGTTGATCATGTTCTGATATTCGTACCGTCTTATTCATTTTCTTAATATCTGCTATGATGACCACCGCATGCTGCCTAAAACGTATCAGTCTAGCAATCATACTGTTTAGCACATCAGGGCCCTTTGCAAAGTAATCATTAAGTACGTGACCAAGATAAGAGGAAGAAGAGTTGAACACAATTCTCAAAGGGGTAGAAACAGAGTCTGGCTTGTGGATTTCATTGTGGGGCAAGTAGTGAATGGGACCATTATAACTACTCATCTCATCAATGATCAATTTTCTAGCAACTCCCCTATGAACCATATCTAAAATCTGATCATTATATTTTTTAGAGTAATCGCTCCCGAGCTTCATTAGCCTCCGTTCAGTAGATTTTAGTCTTCCATATGCGAGGGAAACATTATTAGGGAGCTTGTTAGGATCCCCAATCCATGGATAACTTGCAATCCAATACCCTTTTATTGAATCATAATGAAGTCCCTCTTCTATCTGTTTTAATTTCATTTCCTCTTTCAAGCTATGTTCCCTACTCAATGAACACTTCCCACATTTACAACCACTACATTTAAGTATAGCCTACATGAAGATCCAAAATTTTCAACTGAAATTTTTTTTTTTAACTGTTTTGAGAGGTTCTCACTGTATCGTGGTATGATGTCATTGACCTCTCTAGCTACAGTCATATGGCTAATATTTACCGGTAAGACACTATTGGTACCCATATTCTTATTCATAATTGGATATGACCCTCTTACACACATTCCAAAATTGTTTTGCATTAGCTGTAAGGTATCAATGGTTCTAACCACAAGAGGTATCATGCTACTGTGATCCACGCCAATTAACAAATCTACTTTGCCTGTTGGCCGACAAATTTTCCACTCCTCTCTACACCAAACAATTTGGCTATCAATGTGCTGTCAAATTCTGTAATGTCAGATGTAATTTCATTGATACCACAAGCTTCAATGGTCAATTCAGTACCTGTCAAATCAGTAATTGGCACAATATAAACTTTACTGTCAAACAGCTCAGTGCTAATCCCAACTTTAGTTACAGCGAGACTTACATCTTTACCTCTCAAACCTAACTTGTTTGCCATCCGATGCGTAATCATAGTTAAACTTGAACCTAGATCACACAATGTTGCTACCTTTTGCCCTTTACTCTGCATATGTCCAATCATCAACAATACTCGCTCCCTTGATAATAAGTTAGTTGATCCCCGCACTGGACTGGTGAAATAATTTTGTACAAACAAAGAATGGAGAATAGGGTGGTGAGGTCTGCCGTACACTTCATTATTTTGATCTTTAACATGACATAACTCTCTGTTCAAACAGTCACTACTGACATGTCCCTTTCGTAAGCAGATGAAGCATACTCTATAGCTTTTTAACAGCTCATATTTAGATTTATTATCAAAGTACTGAAACCCTGAACAATCCAAAATGCTATGGGAAGCTGTACTGTGAAAACAACAGTACTTATTAATGTAAGGCGACATGTTAGGTCTAATCCTAGCTTGACTTGATAAGTTTTAAACAATTTGGTTCATGTTTACAATAAATTCATTTAATTGTTGTTGTTGTGACTCTTGGTTTTCTCTTAAATGCTTAATTGTTTCAATCAAGTTATCTGGATAACAGTGATCTTCATGAATCGCACTGTGCACAGCTACCCTATCAGTGGTTGTACTTGACCTCACTCCTTCCTGCACATACTCTATTACCTTCCTTTCTTTTTCTAAAAATTCCAATAATTTTTCAAATTCTTTCTCACTTTGGGACTCACTAGCTTTTAAAACCCATTCCCTTTTCAATGCTGGGGGTAAGAGCGTTTCTACTAAGCTAATTACAGTAGTATTATTCATTTCTGATTTAAGATCTAACTTACACACATCAAGCCATCCCCTCTCCACAGTATACACCAATTCCACAAGTTTTTAATTGTTGCTTCCTGGCAGAGGCTTAAGGGCTCTTATCTCGCTCAAACCAGAGTCCACTACCTTTGTTACATTTCCAAATTTTTCATCAAGCCTGGCCATCATCTTATGGAAATCATCATCAACCCCAAGTACCACTTTCAAGGCTTCGCCTAACAAACTTTGCTTAAGGACATATGGATCCTCCCCATAGTTCTTAATCATTAATCTATCAAAGTCCTTTCTAAAGGAGGGGCACAATCTAATTTGTCCATCAAATCTAGGAGGTTCAAGCTTCTTAACTATAAACATTGTGTTATCTGTTTTTGCTTACCCTTTTCACTGTCTATTTTCGGAAGTACTTGAGAATGTGCCTTACATTTCAACCTATACACTTCAATTATATAATCCTCAGCCGATTTTAATAGGCTAACATAATCCTCATGAGACTCATCAATGCGCGAAATAAAATCATCATTAGCAATTTCTAACCTCTTATAGGCGTCACAAACCTCATCAAATGGAGGCTTCAAAATCTCTGTTGAGTCATCTTGCTTCACATTCCCGTCGAACAATTTCAGGGCTCGGTTTAATTTCCTCCTCTCTGATGTAGGTACTGTCTTCGCTCGATCCATTTTGACTAGCAAGGATGTGTAGAATATACAGTCAATCTTCCTTCAACCATGGATAGCAGGTGCTGAATTGTATGGATCAGGTAGATAAAGTCACCAAGTGCCACATGAATACTTTATTAAGTAACATTCAGCCTGTAAACAAGTGTCCAAATTAAAACAATCCCCCAAATAGTTAAACAGATACTCAAAATGTAATCTTAGTAAAATATGCAAAACAATAGCGGTATTCGTAGAATTAAATATAAAATGAAAAGTCTTTTGTACACAAAACACAGCAATAATACTAACTCCATTACAAATATAAAAGTACAGGATATCCAACTATAGCATTTCCAAATCCATCATAAATATAAGAACATATGAATAATCAATACAGTAACTTACACCTTGGCGCTCCATATCAAATCCCCACACATGCTTAACCTGTGTAATGCTAGTCCTACACCTCTGCCAATACACCCAGACCATATTACCTCTTCAAATATATAAAAACAAAAATCAGCCTACATTTGCACACCTGGTTAGGAGGCTAACCAACACCTGTCAACACACACGGAAATGACGGCCGGCAGCCCACCTCCTACCTTCCCCAACAATCCCCAACAAAACACCACCACCTTGCGCAAAAACTTCTCTGATATTATTCATAATTTGTTTAACATTAATTTTCTGTATTACATATTGTTTCTAACTAAATATATAATTATAAATGATTATGATTGCATCATACACAAAGCTTGTACGACAAATCTAGCAATTACAACCAACTCTAGGAGCAACCAGAATAAACAAAAAATGCTACAGACATTTACTGCCGGTCTAAAGTAGCTACCTAAAGAAGTAAAGAAACAACTAAAAGTATAAAATAGTCTTGTATATATATATATATATATATATATATATATATATATATATATATATATATATATATATATATATATATATATGCATATGTGTGTGTGTGTGTGTGTGTGTGTGAGCGTGTGTGTGTGTGTATGTGTTTGTTATTATATATACCTATTTTTGGTCGTTGATTGCTAAAATGTGTATTCAAGTTTTCTTGTGTGTATTGAATTTAGGGCACATGATGTACAGTATGTTTAGATATCAAGAAGAGACATTTATTTTTATTGTATGAATGTTCGTTTCAACATTTCATATTCAGTAGCAATGAAATGATCAACCATTAGAAATTATTATTGATTGTTACCAACATGAATAACACAGAATTACACTGTTGTTGTTTTTTCTTTTTAACTAAAAAGTAAATACAGATTCTCCAAAAGGGAAATAATGAAGTTACATTTCTATTAGTGTTATGGGTAATTTTTTTTTTATCTTTCCTTTGATATCGACTGCAGGCCAATCAAGCAAAGTGGATGCTAGTTTTTTTCTTGTCAGTATCCATCGCACAGGTCAAGTTCTGGAGAACATTCCCATTTCCAAGAAAACTAATGCACTTGACACTGGCCACCTTTTTCTACCTATCTTTCGAGACTCCGTATGATCCTTGTACCAAGAATCCCAATGCTTCTTCTCTGTTAAAAGTTTCTCAATATTTTACTTTTGCCTCTTATCTTTGTTAAATGAGCATTTATTTACATAATTCCCTTGCCATCAAAACTACTGAACTAATATTCTGTATTTATATGTTCTTGTATATATATATATATATATATATATATATATATATATATATATATATATATATATATATATATACAAATATATATATATATATATATATATATATATATATATATATATATATATATATATATATATATATATATATATATATATATGTATATATACATACATACAAATATATATATATATATATATATACATATATATATATATATATATATATATATATATATATATATATATATATATATATATATATATATATATATATATATATATATATATATATATATATATATATATATATATATATATATATATATATTGTGGCGGAGTTGCTCGATAATGCCGTAATGGGCCTGCTCCCCTCTGCCAGAGGCATCTGGTAATAGCCCCAAACTAAATCTAACTTTGTAAAAACTTTCATACCATGCATCTTATACACACAGTCAGACACTACATTCATCGGAAAACGTTCTTTAACAGTTACTTCATTCACCTTCCTATAATCAATACACATACGTAAACTTCCATCCGGCTTTCTTACAGGCACTCTCACTCCTTTTTATTACACCCATTTGATCTAACTCCTGGCACTGCTCTTCTATTTCTCTGGCAATCGGCAGAGAAAAATGTCGGGGACGCTGATATATTGGGGTATCATTACTAAGAACTATCTTAAATTCAGGCAGCTTTGATCCCCCACAATCCTCGTCAACGCAACTCAAAACTCTCTGTCTATCCCATAACATCCTATACAATTGTTCCCTTTTTCCCTCACTTTTCAAATAAAATTCCCCACAAAATTTACCCTTAACTTTCATCTCTATCATATTTACACTATGATGTACAATCATACCGCATTTTTTCAAGGAGTTATAACCTAACAACACATCGTATTTGTCATTTACTCCCTCAACCGCATAAAAATCATTATCTTCCATCATCAGCCCCCCAATCCTAACATTTTCTCGTAACTTTCCTTGCACAGATATACTTAAATTACTGATACCTTTCACTTCACCTTTACACCCCCTAAATTCACAAACATCCCTTACCTTATCGTACGCATTCCTAAACATTAAATTGACACCACAACCAGTATCAATCAGACCAACTAGGTCTATTCCATTAAAATTTACTGTTGCACTCATGCAGTTATAAGCTCTTTCACCCATCACGTCCTCGTGCAATAAACCTTCACGAACATGCATCACATTCCCTCCGCACACACTCTAGGACTCACCCATCTAAACCCTCTTACACTCTAGTTTCCCGAACATCCTGGCTGATTTACTCCCTTCTTCCAACATACCCTAGCTACATGCCCATCTGCACCACATTCAGTACACTTACCCCGAGGCTCCTTGCACATTCTAGTATAATGACCATCCTTACCACAATTGCCACAAATCACATTTGTACGATTACTCCGGCATCCACTCGCTATGTGCCCAGTCAAACCTCACCGATAACATTTAACCCCTTTCTCTTTCTTACACTCGCTAATACGATGCATACTCCTAACGCCCATCTACACTAATTCTTTTTATGCCCTACTTTCCCACACCTATAACACTTCTCTTCACGGACACAACTACTTGACCTACCTCGCTGCGCACTAGCACTCCTATCCCTCCAGACCTGATCCCCTTGCCTAAATCCTTCATTTTTCCTTACAGGTATTCCCACATTACTCGCCCTGACACTCCTATCTACTACACTATCAGCTACCCTCATCGGTCCTCTCATAACAGCATCTCTAAAACTAACAAATTCTGGAACACTTTCCTCCATTCCACTTCTTACACTCACAGATTTACTTTCATTCATACATCTATCTAACTCATAATCCTCAACTATCTCTAGTATATCATCCCATGTCAATCTCTCTTGCGTCCACCTCATTTTCTCCTTCCGTTTCAAATTAATAAATTCACACACATTCTCAGGTACTGTTGCCAAAAACTTCCCCATTAACTCCTTATTCTCATTTATGCCTTCATCCCCATACTTCTTCCTAGCTAACGTTTCCAAACTACACACGTACATTGATATAGCTTCTCCTGCACTCATCCTTGCCTCATCAAAATCATTCTTACGCTTATACTAACACTCCCTTTTATACGTTTTACCTGCTCAATTATTCTCTTTTTCACACTTTCATAATCAACGTCACCTACACTCATTATCACTCCATACATCGTCAACAAATATCTAGTCAAATATTCTCCTAATTCCCTAGCCCAAACTCTTTTACTATCACCATACTTATCCTGATAATACCACTCATACTCCTTGAAAAACTCGTATACATCTCTACTACTATGCTCATTGAACCTTTCACACCGAGGTACCTCTCTCATAAATACAGTCTTACACACATCACGTTCATTCTCACTGCTATCATCACTGCTACCTTCCTTCTTGTTTCCTACTTCCTCGCTAGAGTATAAAGAATCTAATTCCACACTCATACTCCTATCTTTGATCATATTCTTCCTAACCCTTTTCTTACTCACTACTTTCACCCATTCACGATCATCCTTGCTATCATCCTGACACTTTTTCTTCTCTTTCTTCACATCACTTTTACCTTTCTTCTCATTCTTCCTATTACATTTTTGTTCATCCTTACTATTCCTTATTCCTTTATCTTCAATCTCACTATCACTATTACTATTACTA
>NC_090747.1:22821601-22824101 GCF_036898095.1 Palaemon carinicauda
GGTAGTCCATTTTCCATTTAAAAATATACAAGTAAAGGACTTCATTCCAATGGATTTTATATCCAGGCATCAACTGACAATCACGATGTGGTAATTCAGAGGACAACAAAAACCTGTTTCATAAGGTGCATGGTTTAGTGAATAGTCTGGACACATACTTCACAATGGCCGCCAAGGGGAAATGTTTTGTTAATGAGCAAAAGACCTTGTTTTGAATATATTTTATTCAAACACATCACACATAAAGCTGAAATTACACTAATTATGTATTGCTCGAGGTTTTAGCCAATGTTCAGATGAGGCTTTTCAGACTGTTGCAATAATATGTATTCTCGTAATTTTACGTGAATTGAAGAGGAGCATACAACATTTGTGGGTTCGAGATTGGGTAAGAAGAGAAGGTAAGGGTTACTTTGAGATCTTTTGTCGGGAAATAAATTTGGAGGATGATTCTATATTTTGCCACCACCATAGAATGAACAAAACAGATTTTTATTATCTCATGAGGCTTGTTGGACTCATGATTGTTAAGCAGGAGCATGTCTTATCTGTTTGTTTACATGCAAAATCATGCTCGTGTTTTGTGCTAGCTACTTCCCATGAAGTCTGCTAGTGAAAAATAAACTTAGTGTTAGTTGCACATATTAGCAGTATCATAATAAATATAGTGATTTTTTGCGATAATCACGACTATGAGTTGAATATTAGCTTATTTTCTAATTAGAGTCGAAATATCTAGTAATTGCTTTGAAAAAAATATACCCTAAGTTGAATCCTCAGTAGATATTAAGCACTTTTAGAAATATTTTCCTACTTGTAATGGTGATTTAAAGGCATTCAGATCACAATTTTGCTTATATCTACTGAAAAAATCAGTAGTTTTTTGTTTTCAACTTAAGTATGATAATGCATATCATCAACTAATAAACTTTCGAAGGTACCATTGGGAACTGTGTCTTAGGCCCGAAACACATAGGAAGTAAAGCTAAACGAGAAACACAAGACAGGAAACATGTCAGTGTGTAAACAAAAGTTGTAATAAAGACTGAGCTTCACAGGAAGTAACTACACTTCAGAAACGGGTAACGTTTGTGGCCCTGGGTCGACCAGAAGTCAGAAGTGAACATGTTCATTTTTCGTGTCGCTTTTCTGGCAAACGTTTGATATAAAGGCAGTTCTAATTCATTTGAGCAAATAATTTAATTATGGTTAAACAAAGAAAATGCTTTTCTTTTCTTTAGATAAGTAAAAACTTTGATAGTCTTAAGTTTTAAAAGAAATACATTGTGTTCAACATCCCGTTGTATTTGTTTTTATTTGCTTAAATAAGACTATAATTTAATCACGATTTGAAAAATAATAAATATATTGTTGAAAGCCTGCTATTGGGTATGTTTTATCTTTAAATAATAAATTGTCGTTGTTAGCGATTGTTTTCTGAGATATTACTGCATTTGCTGTTGATAGTAAGTGGTAAAAGTAATCTTAATCTCACTTCAGATTCAAGAGAAGCTTTTCCTCTGTTGATATTGGTTTTCACGAATTACAAGATCTCAGATCGCAAATGTGGAAGTGCCAGCCACTATTCATATTTTTTTATATCAGTGGATACTTATTTATTCTCTTTTTTTTCCCAATAGAAAAGGATAATGCCACCAACAGATGATTTTTACCATTTTCCCTAGCTTTCTATAGAATCCATCATAACCATGCGTCTTTATCGTAGAAATACATCTCGTCAACTGCCAAGGGTGACTAAGTGAGCACACGCCTACGCCTCTGTGACAGGGTGAAGTTTGGCTTGAGGTGTTTTCCATTTCGGCGTTTCTATTTCTCGTTTCGCCTCATAGTATGTGATTCCTGCCTCAAATACTGGAATAGTATGATTTTTTTTTTTTATTTATTTCCTTTTTTCGTTTTTTCTGAGACAATCATCATCCATACCCTTAATCCCATAAAAAAACTGGTACATGTGTGGAACAATAAGCCTGATATTACAAATGCTGTCAATGGTTTCATATTTATGAGGAGTTGAAATGGCTGTTGAAAACATATTTCATTATATAGTTTTTATTTTATCTTCTTCAGTTCTTTGTGTAGTTATCTCTTAACTGAAAGAATGAAATACTGTTGATATGCTTTTATATATATTTATCCTCTTTCCGGCTCATTTACAAGACAATCATTTAATGGAGGATTTTTTTCACATACCAACAAGCTTCCTGGGTTTTCTTTCTTAATAACTGCATGACACATGCCACTATCAATAACGATTATAATACTGCTATTATTATCAACATTGAAAACACGGATGAAGATATATTGTATCTATGAAAATCTGAATGGTTACCGGCGATAAATATATATATTTATATATATATATATATATATATATATATATAGATATATATATATATATATATATATATATATATATATATATATATAGATAGATATATATATATATATATATATATATATACATATATATATATATACA
>NC_090747.1:22854101-22869101 GCF_036898095.1 Palaemon carinicauda
AGTACAGAAGAATTGTCATTGACTTTTTATCTTTCTTTGTGGCCAAGTGGGTTAGTCACTGTCTGTACAAGCTTGTCGACCAGGGTTCGATTCCCGGCCGGAGCCAAGCTCTTGTCTTTGTGTGATTTCGCCTGGGGCTCTGATCCCGAGGTCGTTAAGAGAATCCAGACATTAATGTATCAAAAATATATATGGCTTATTTGAATATGAAAAACACGTAAAAATGTGCAAAAATTGATCATTAATTGAATGCTAAGTAACAAATTACTAATTAGCTACGATGGTGAAGATGGGTTGATTTCAATTATAAGTACAAAATACCTGAATTCGACAGGTATAAGTACAGAAGAATTGTCATTGACTTTTTATCTTTCTTCGTGGCCAAGTGGGTTAGTCACTGTCTGTACAAGCTTGCCGACCAGGGTTCGATTCCCGGCCGGAGCCAAGCTCTTGTCTTTGTGTGATTTCGCCTGGGGCTTTGATCTCGAGGTCGTTAAGAGAATCCAGACATTAATGTATCAAAAATATATATGGCTTATTTGAATATGAAAAACACGTAAAATGTGCAAAAATTTATCATTAATTGAATGCCAAGTAACAAACTACCAATTAGCTACGATGGTGAAGATGGGTTGATTTCAATTTTAAGTACAAAATACCTGAATTCGACAGGTATAAGTACAGAAGAATTGTCATTGACTTTTAATCTTTCTTTTTGGCCAAGTGGGTTAGTCACTGTCTTTACAAGCTTGCCGACCAGGGTTTGATTCTCGGCCGGAGCCAAGCTCTTGTCTTTGTGTGATTTCGCCTGGGGCTCTGATCCCGAGGTCGTTAAGAGAATCCAGACATTAATGTATCAAAAATATATATGGCTTATTTGAATATGAAAAACACGTAAAAATGTGCAAAAATTTATCATTAATTGAATGCCAAGTAACAAACTACCAATTAGCTACGATGGTGAAGATAGGTTGATTTCAATTCTAAGTACAAAATACCCGAATTCGACAGGTATAAGTACAGAAGAATTGTCATTGACTTTTTATCTTTCTTCGTGGCCAAGTGGGTTAGTCACTGTCTGTACAAGCTTGCCGACCAGGGTTCGATTCCTGGCCGGAGCCGAGCTCTTGTCTTTGTGTGATTTCGATTGGGGCTCTGATCCCGAGGTCGTTAAGAGAATCCAGTCATTGATGTATCAAAAATATATATGGCTTATTTGAATATATATATATATATATATATATATATATATATATATATATATATATATATATATATATATATATATATATAAATATATATATATATATATATATATATATATATATATATATATATATATATATATGTATATATACATACATACATATATATATATATATATATATATATATATATATATATATATATATATATATATATATATATATATATATATATATATATATATCTATATATCTATATATATATATATATATATATATATATATATATATATATATATATATATATACTCTAAGTACATTTATATATATATATATATATATATATATATATATATATATATATATATATATATATATATATTTATTTATGCGCATAGTATATATATATATATATATATATATATATATATATATATATATATATATATATATATATATATATATATATATATATATACAGAATATATATATATATATATATATATATATATATATATGTATACAGAATATATATATATGTATATATATATATATATATATATATATATATATATATATATATATATACTTACATACATATTTGTAATATATATATATATATATATATATATATATATATATATATATATATATGTGTGTGTGTGTGTGTGTGTGTGTGTGTGTGTCTCTACAAGGTGCTTTTAATATGCTTGGATTGGTCGGTTTATTAGCAACAAAAATAAGTTCCCTCTGCACCTTACGTCACGCTTTGAACAGTCTCCCTTGACAGAACTGAATGTGACAGGTATACGGGATAACAGGATGTATGCATACTTTTACAAGAAAATCCTCCCTAAGCAATTGAAAAAATTAATACTTCTTCAACATACTCCCCCGTCAGTAACTATCTACACAGGCGCTTCAAATGAACGCTGGGGAGGACACTCTTCAGATGAGAGTCCAAGGAGCTCAGTCCAATCTTTTTAAGTCATTTCACATCAACTTTCTAGAAGCCATGGCAGTACTTTTGACACTGAAGAAAGTGTCTCCTCTCCATTTGACCCACATAAGGCTGGTTCTAAACAGCTAGGTGATATTGAGATGCCTTAATCGACAAGGGTCGAGGATACCTCAAATCAACCAAGTGATGTTGGCCATATTCCCTTTGGCGGAAAGGAAGAAATGGCACCTGTCAGCAGTTCACATTGAAGGGTTCCGCAATGTGACATCGGACGTTCTATCCACGTTTACACCTATAGAGTCAGAATGGTCCCTTGACACAGGATCGTTCTCCTTCATCTCGAGTCAAGTCCCGGAGCTGCAGATAGACCTCTTTGCGACGAAGAAAATAGATTTTTACGTGGGTTCATACGAGGATCTGCTAGCGGAGGCAGTGGACGCTATGTCTCCGGACTGGAACAGATGGTCCAGTATTTATCTCTTCCCTCCGCACAACCTCCTTTTGAAGATACTCGATAATCTGAGATCCTCCAAAGGGAAAGCAGCAATAGTGGCTCGCAAGTGGCCAAATAGCGTGTGGTTCCCTCTGGCATTGGAACTACGACTAAAATTCATACCGCTACTGGATCCATCCCTGTCTCAGCGAGTACAGAAGTCGACTGTCTTCGCTTCATCACAGAAAACACGGAACCTACATCTCATGATTTTCTCTCCTTAACGATGACAAAAATATTCGGTGTTAAAAGTTAGTTAAGACTTTTGGAGGAAACCAGAAGACATTATGAGGCTTCAGGGAAGAAACAGATATCCTTTGTCAAGGCGGAGAAACCAAAAAAAATATCGACAGATGCCTATTTATCATTCTTCATTCACCTTCATGAGCAAGGTTTAGCAGCCAACACAATTCTATTGTTCAAGTCGGCCTTGACAAGACAGATACCATATGCCTTACAGATCGACCTTTCTAACAACGTTATTAATGAACTACAAAGGCCCATGCTAGGCTTAGCCCTTCAGCGCCTACAAAGACCCTGTGCATGGTCAGTAGATAAGATTCTTCATTGTGTATAAATAATGAACAATGAGAAATGCGCGTAGAAGGTCTTGAACTTAAAGTTATATTCATGCTTGTACTCACTTTGGGGGCCAGAGTTAGTGAAATAGTGGCTCTCTCTAGAGAGGAAGGCCACGTCCAGTTCTTGGAGGGAGAACTGAATCTATTTCCAGACCCAACGTTTCTTACCAAGAACAAGCTACCCACCAACAGGTGGGGTCCCTAGAGAATCTGCCCTCTGAAGGAAGATGCATCTCTATGTCCAGTGGAGTGCCTAAAGGTCTATCTTCATAGAACTTCAGACTTTATGGGAGGTCAGCTGTTCAGAAGAGAAACCTTGGGTTCAAAGTTATCTATAACTAAGGGCGAAAATCACCCGTGTTATTCGCAGAACGGATCCACACAGTGCACCCGTTAGTCATGATCCGAGGAAAGTTGCCTCTTCCATAAAATTTCTTTAATTATATGGACTTTGAACATCTTTGTTCGTATACCGGGTGGTAGTCATCCAAGGTGTTCTGTATGCACTATGCGAAGCAAGTGGAGCAACTTAAGAGGTCTGTGGTAGGAGCAGGTAGAATTCTTTAACCTACTGTTTTAAATCTGCGAGGAACAGTGTAATTAATTTGGGACGATTAATTAAGAGGATGCATGTGTATGCACTGTATTTTACTACACACTGAGCGATGGGCCACGAAAGTGTCCTTACGAACTGTTCCATTGACATCAGTGAACTATAGCATAATACGGACACTTGTGCCGAGCGTTTCTTACGCTAGTGTAAATAAACAGTATACAGAATGCATCATTATTATTGATAATTCAATTGAAGTGGCAAATCTATTTCCTGGTAGACGAAACAATATTTTCTGTTGACTTTTTTCTTTATGCTTTAATGCATATCATCCACTTTTTATAAATTTTATAAATGTTAATCTGATATGTACGTTTATCAAATTTTAATAAACTAGTTCATAGTGAACCCTGCGTTTTATTTGCCGACACTCATTTTATTAGAAATGCACTGAGCATTAAGATTAAAATATGGATATTTTTATCATGGTATGTCTATTAAGATTGTTCCCTGAATCAAGCAAAAGTCCAATCACTTTAACCCTCACTTAGGAAGGGTTGACGTGGTACCCTAACGGGATAGTGGCAGAGATGCAAAATTTGTTCCTATACGGATACAACCATTATCCAATAGTTAATAAGAGTAGTCACATTAGAGAAGGTGTCACAAATTCATAGTGACATTGGAGACTCTTATACAAACTTTGCTTTATAATGTATAGGGCGAGACCACTATGCAAGCTTGTCATTTTGTCATCCATAGTTATTAAGTACTCCTCGAGACTTTTTCCAGAGTCTAGTATGACTCTTCCTTGTAGGAGGCAGGAAGCTCTAACATAGATAAAATGATGTATGACGGTAATATCATAGGTCTCTAGGTCTAGAAGGACCAGGAAAATACTTCTGTGAGAGTATGGCACCGATTGAGAATCCACAGATACAGTAATGCTCTGGTAAACTTCCATCAGGACAACATGGCCTGAGCCCAAAAAACGGATTTTGAGCGAAGCGAAAAATCTATTTTTGGGTGAGGTAACTATGTCATCCTGATGGACCCGCCCTTCCTTTTATTGTAAAAGGGCTTATTGACCCCTCCCTATAATACAGTATCTGTAGCACCTCGTATATCGCTACAAGGAATAAAGAGGGTGCTACCGCCTTCATCAGATACACACTGGAAACGGAATAGGAGAGATGCCTTATGAGCGGCTCTCTTTTCATTCTCGTTTCAGATTCTTGTCACTGTAACTCCTCGAAGCGTTAATACTGTTCGGGGTGAAGATAGCTATGTGACGTGTCAAGAATACGTCCTCTGATATTATGCGATATCCCTGTGAGATTATTTAGGGATATTCGCTCCAGAAGTTAGAATTCTGGATACCTTAATGTAAAATTCTCTGGGAATATGACTGTAGTCAAATATACCCTAGGAACTTCCATCAGGACGACATGGCCAAGTCACCCAAAAATAGATTCATTGCTTCGCTCAAAATCCGTTTTGTACAATTTTTTTTTCTTTTTTATTCTGGGACATCAAACCACTTTAAGATTGAATGTGAAATCGTGACTTGCTAATATATATATATATATATATATATATATATATATATATATATATATATATATATATATATATATATATATATATATATATATATATATATATATATATATATATATATATATACAGCCAAGAACTTCACGCATATAAACTGTATATGAAACGATAAACAATCTGTCCATGGATTTATTTCTTAATTTGTTTCTCTGGTTGTATTGCTTAGCAACGAAAAGGATGAAAATATTGTTATTCTTGACAATATTTTAATCCTTCTCTTTGTAAAGCCCTCCCAGTATACAGTAACTAGATATCACTTAAAATTTAAGCTTAATTAACATTGCTTTAAAGACGTGAAGATCACTCGCTCCCTCAGAAGTTCTATTTTTGAAGCCTACATTGATCCCATAATCCGTTTCATTTTGAACCATATCACCCTTCATAACATGTTGAAGTATCTTGGCTCAATCATTCTGTCTTTGGTGAAGCATCTTCTGCTCTTCCATCCAGGTTATCCATGTATTGCCACTTTTAAGTACGAAAATTGGCATGTTACTCGAGGTTCCTAGTGAATAGACAATGCCTTAGCGGCGGCCAAAAATTGAAGGTAGTATCTCTTCACACTGAATGTCCTGTACATAGTATTGAGTATGATAGCATGATTATATTTACTTTTTTCCGTTTATTGCTTAGTATAGACACGTCTTTCAGATATCTTTGCTTCACTTCTTCGGGACTATATTGAATTTTGGAAAGATACAGAGAAAGATGTAGTAAACGTCTTTGCTGCCTCACTTTGCTCTTTTAAGTCATAGAAGGAACAAGGCATCACAGCCTCTTAAGTTTTCAGACATCCTTTTATTTATGGAAGTATATACATTTTCCTAAAAACAGGGCTTTGACCTACTTAATATATACTTCGCAGTCTCACGATTTTATATGTGACAAGATTTAAGGTGCATTTTCTTTGACAGCTCTTTTGGTTAGTAATGTATCACCACAAAGACTGAGAATTAGTTTTGGAAGATGCAAAATTTACATTGAATAACTTGGTAAATGAAACATTAGGAAAAAACCCACCATTCTTGTTATACATATATGAAATAAGAAGTAGTCAAACTCCTTATTAAACCATGTAAAGTCCCTTGAGCAATCGCATGATCATTTGGGGTAGAAAATTGATTAGCATTATGATTATATATGAATAATTACAATCTAAATAAAGATAATTTTGGAATAGTGTATCAAAAATGATTGTCTTCCACAAAATTACGGGGCCTCAGATTATTAAAAATATAAAAATAATATTATACAAGAACATACGATAAAGTTAGAGGTAGTTTTGATAATGAATCTATAGAGTCTTATATATGATTTAATCGTTACAAGTGTAATGAATAATGTACAAGATTGATAATTTAATGAGGTTGGTAGAGCAAGAAGGTTTGTATTACCTTTCATAGGAAGTGCATTGACTGTTATTTTGTTTATCTAAAGAAAACTATATTTTAAGCCTAAATAATAGACTGCATAAAATAGAAACTCGGTAAAAAGTGAAGTTGGTGACATATGTTATTCGAGTCAACCTGAATATGTCTAATAAGATTGAAAAAAAGGAAAATATCATCGCAGTTCAAGATGTAAAAATGTAAAGGAGGTTAACATGGGAACCTTGTTTGGTCAAAAGGTATTCTTAGTCCGTCATAATTACACTAAAAATTATGTACAGTGAATACGAAGGTATAAGTTATATTTATTGCTCCCTTTCCCTATAAAAGATGGAAAAAAAAATTAAGTGTGAAAGAATCACACGAACGTTAATTTTGCACTTGTAAATTGACAACTAACTTCCTCCGAAAAAAGGAGAAATAGAAAGTGATTGAATTAATATAGTTTATCATTTATGCTTCATGTTTATGGAGATTGTTATTTGATAACATTTAGATGTTCGTTTTTTGTATTTTTAATGTTATGATCTGCCTTGGAAGTCATTATAATAGAGAGGTGAAACTATTGTTTATGTGAATCAAACACAAACACCCTAAAATATCAGAAGACATACATTTAAGGAATAACTGAGATCAATTATCCATAACATGTCTTTACTGTGCTCCAAACGTGTTTCTTCACATGTGATAATAAACATCTTGATAATGAAGAATTATAGAAATAAGGTATAAAACTAAATTTGGACATTTAAAGGTAGTAGAAAATATATGTTTTGTACTCATTATATCAGGTTTCAAAAACAAAAATCTTAATCATTTTTAAAGATGTTTAATGTGTCTTTGATAATGATTATCAACAAATTAAACTAAATGAGAGATTTATTATTGGGCATTACTGGGATAACAGTAAACTAATATTTGCTGCTTGTTAATGTAAAGTCTATGAGTATGGTTATCCCAGGAAACATGATATAAAGCGGTATGGTGTAATAAATATATTTATTTCTTTAATCAAGGAAGAAAGAGTAAGCTTTGAATTATATTGATTTCGTGAACAAGTACGTAAAGAAAGAGACACACATTAGTGGAAAGACTTAAACCAATGTGGTTAGGTTGAGATTTACGTTTTGTAAACGAAGGGATTTTGAGCCATACCATCCTATTAACATACGAAGAAATCCAGACGTTACAAAGGCTGCTGTTATCATAAAGTCCAAAAGGCAAGGCATTTGTAGATGACGGAGAAAGAAAAGCTTATATAAGGTCTAGACTTTATTTAGTGTTATAAACACAAGGAAGTCAAAACCTCTTCGTACTGGATGGAAGAGAAATCAACGTGTACGGTATGGCCCAGCGACAACGCCATTTTGAGACAAGCTAATGTGGGTCACTGCAGCTTAATGACAAGCCACCATATTGGAACACATCCCTAACACAAACCGAATAAAAGGAGGAAGATTTGTAGTAAGGGGCTAGTCCAGTCCAGCAGTATCAGTTGTCAGGTAAGCAAGGTCTGCCCTACCTTTTAGGACCTATTCCCTTGGGGTCAGGTGTTCTCCTCTTTACATTCGTATCCCCAGGAATCGATAGATACACACCAAACAACACATTCATCCTACTCTGAAATTGTCGTCATCCAGACCATGGTATAGAAGAAACCTTTGAAGAGTACAGGAGTGTCTGATTCCTGCCAACCATTGACAAGGAGAGAGAGACTGGTCAATAGCTGAAGATGGAATAGCAGCATTGCGTCCCTTAGCGAGAAAGAGAGTCTAGTGTTTTCCCATTCCACAAAATAAACTGTGTATCCTTGCCTGCGCAGTATTTGCTTTAGTAAATTAATGAGACAACATGGTATTATTCATTCACATGCATCTTAGGAGTGAAAAATTAATGAAAAGTTTTCGATCATGAATAAGTACCTAATAATTTTCTTGAATAATATTTAAAAAAGCTTCACTTATAAAACTTAATCTATACAAAGCTTCACATATACAGACAGGCTGGAAGAGAAACCGCGTGTCTCGTTAGGAATCCTTCATTACATTAGGGAACTGTAATTGTGTACCTAATTAGCAGAGTAAAATACACATCTGAGTATAATGCTAACTGCGTAGAGTATCTTTGATTCAAGTTTATATTAAGCATGACAAAGTGGGAAGTTCATACATTATTCGAGTTGCCGTTAGAGGTAATAAAAATGATAGTATCTCAACCCTCCCCGGTTCCATCAACCATTCGCACAATTTCTTGACTTTATTTTTTTCCCATTGATAATTATTTTAGAGGTTTAATAACTAAATGACTTGAGCAGATTATTGCATTTCATATAACAATATATTCTTCATGCCATTATATTCAACAACACACAAACATATTGTAGTATTCATGTATATGAAGTTGTTAAAGCATGCAAAATAACAACATATATTCGCAAGAATACGATTTACATGATGTATTTGTTGTATTTTAGATGGTGAGAATGGATATAATTGAAACTTAGAAACATTCAATATTTCGTGTTTCCTTTTTATGAATTAATTTAATGATATAGTTTTTTGAACTTGTTTGAATAGAGCAGAAATTAGTGTAAACTTCATCGAGTTTTACTCCTATGAAATCTCCTCCATCTATTATTAAATCTATTGTTAAACCACCTTCTTCTGCTTTTTTGCCTCCTTTCATGCCTTTTAATGCTTTCTCTAATCTTCCAACTACTACTTTTGGTACTGGCTAAGATATTTCATTATTTCTAACTGCAAATATTAATCATTTAATCTAATTTATTGCACTGGTTTACAAATATATTGAGGCAAGCACAAAAATATCGGTTTTTACCTAATTTGGGGTGCTGAATTCAAATTTGAAACCCGTTTTTACTCATCACCTCTAGTTTTTTTTTTTTAGATAGGCGCAGTGTGCATTTTGTGCTTATACAGTACATAAAGGCGTATATGCATTCAGGGTTAATTCTAACATTGAGACTTATGGCTTATTTTCTAGTTATTATGCACTAAGTGTAAGTGATTGCATTACATTATATTTATAATTATATATCAAAACGGAATTTGGCAGTTAGGGCAGCAAGTCTCAATCCACACCCAGTAGTGCTCTGGCAGTCATTGGAAGAGGTTGTCTCGCAAGTGGTGCAGGAGGTTGGTGTCCCTCAACTATCGTGTTACACATCTTTTGAGTAGCTAAATATTAGTATTACATTTTCCTATGCCCATTTTATTGCCTTGCATATGACTTAGTTTTACTTTGTTATATTTTCAGATTCTCCAATGGCTTCAAGCACGTCAAAACATCGAGGATGCCTCAACAAGGTCAATTCTTTTTGCTACGTATGTGGGGACTTCACAACAGTTGCACAGCGTCAAACCATCACTTCCCTCCTCAGAACCACAGACCTTTACTATTTTACTATTTTGACTGTAAAATTGGTGATCAGGACAAGTCTTGGGCTCCACACATCTGTTGTAAACCCTGCTACAATAGACTAACTGCATGGTTTAATGGCAAGAAAGCGGCTTTCAACTTTGCAGTCCCGATAGTTTGGAGAGAGCTACGAAGCCACGCAGATGATTGTTATTTTTGTTTAACTAATATAACTGGTTTCAATGCATCTTCTAGGAAAAAAGATCAAATATCCCAACCATCCATCTGCTATGAGACCCGTTCCCCATTCAGATGATCTTCCTGTACCCACACCTCCAGTAAATAAGGATCTTCTTTCCTATCCAGATGAAGAAATGCCTTCAAAGGAGGATTCTGCCGAGTCAGTATATTTGGAAGATATTGAGTCGACATATTCAGGAACAAGTGGCAACGAGCCACACTGGATCATGCAAGAAGACCTGAATGATCTTGCTCGTGATTTGTATCTGTTAAAACAGCAGTCAGAGCTCTTGGCTTCTCGGCTTAAACAGTGGAACCTAGTCCAGGAAGATGGAAGGATCACCAGTTTCAGGAATCGGAAGAAAGACCTTGCTTCCTTTTTCGACATGGAAAACAAGTTGTGCTACTGCACAAAATTACCTGGCTTGTTCACGTCCCTTAGTTTGCCATACAATCCTTCAAAATGGCGTCTTCTAATAGACTCTTCCAAGCGAAGTCTCAAGGTTGTGCTTCTGCACAATGGGAATAAATATCCCAGCATTCCCATTGCACACTCTGTCCATCTAAAGGAGTCCTATGACAATATGGAGGTTATTTTAGAAGCTATTATGTGCAGCGAGTTCCAATGGAGTCTGTGTGGGACGTCAAGGTCATTGGTCTTCTTATGGGTATGCAAGCGGGCTTCACAAAGTACTGTTGTTTCCTCTGTATCTGGGATAGTCGAGCTTTATCCCAGCATTACAAGCAGAAAGACGGGGGGTCTAGAATCTCTTTTGTTCCTGGCGAACACAGCGTCAAGGGGAATCCTCTGGTAGACATTAATAAGGTGCTTCTTCCTCCTCTTCACATCAAGCTTTGTTTGATGAGGAATTTCGTGAATGTGTTGGACTAAAATGGTGCTGCCTTCCAACACTTGTCTACTGTGTTCCCAGGTGTTAGTGCTGCTAAGCTCAAAGAGGGCATCTTTGTCGGACCTCAGATTCAAGAAGTGCTGAAGGATACTGATTTTGAGGAGCTTCTTAACTTAAAGGAACTGAGAGCATGGGAAGCATTCAAGTCAGTCTGTAGTGGCTTCCTTGGTAACACACGCATACCAGATTACCAAGCCTGTATTGAAAAGTTGCTAAAGTCTTACGAGGGTATGGGGTGCCTAATGTCACTCAAGATTCATTTTCTCCATTCCCACCTCAACTTCTTCCCGCCAAACCTTGGAGCAGTGAGTGATGAGCATGTAGAAAGATTCGGCCAAGACATTACGAAGATGAAGAGCAACTATCAAGGCAAATGGAACCCGGCAGGATAGGAGACTTCTGCTGGATGCTCTTGCGTGACATCCCGAAGACAAAATACACCAGATCTTCAAAGAAAATACACTTTTTACTGTCTGTGGTACTATGAATTGTGTAATTGTGTCATCAAAGTATATTGATTCAATCAGTGTTCTTTATCTATCCTGTTTTATCTGTTATAAGCTGCTGCAACTCTTGAAATGTACACATATACTCTCTGTTTATAGTAAAATGAGACGATTTAAAAGCCAAGAAACTGGAGGTGATAGAGCAAAACTATTTATAAATTTGAACTCAGCACACCCAATTAGCAAAAAGCACTTATCCCCATTCTTGCCTCAGACCAAATTTTTTTTGGGTAGTGTATTTAATTTTTCATCATTTAAAGCAACAATCGTTTGGTGCCTTGTTCCGAGTATTCTTTTCATTAAGCTTAATGTGTCTTCCTTGCTTTATTGTTTCCTCAATTTTGGCCGTATTGTGTTTACAAAACTAGAGGTTTCTAGTGTATTTCATCTTCGTTAGATGTTACCCTCATTTTCAATAATCTTACTATCAGTTTTTTGTTTAGGAAATTTCTACCTATTATTGGTGCTGATACCAATACTTTTTTTACTGTCAATTTCTTCTTTACTTGCTTCCATTTCCTCATGTCGCTAGCAGTGGCTATTTTGTATGAACAAAGGAAACTCATTTTTTTTTCTTTATTACATGTGTGTTTATGGTCGGTTGTTTAACCCTTTTACATCTCTAAATTAATCAACTTCATCACTGAGAATAAAATCTATCCATATATCTTCCTATGCATATATATATATATATATATATATATATATATATATATATATATATATATATATATATACACACACACAAACACACACTCACTTTGTGATTGAAAAGGTTGGTGCATCGCAATTATCAGCAAAGCTATAGCCTACTAGTCAGGGCCACCCATAGTAGGTTGGTCTGGTGTGAACAATCATGCGAAAATCTCCCACCATCACCAATTTGCTGTGGCCAGCATCATGAGAGCAGGTCAAAACCCAGATGTGGACAACAAATCCTCTTTTCAACCCCTGTTCCCAAGAGCAATTGAACAACTGGCAATGGTGGCTGCCACTACATTTGACTTCATGGGGGTGATAAAATTCTCTGTACATTACAACATATAACACCAGGGCCCTGCCTATGGAAAAAAGATCTCACTCTGATACTAGGAGAGGTTAGATAAAAGAATTAGGATATGATAGGATTGACTTCAATTATTAAAACTGTGGAATGTCATATAAAGTTAAAAGAAAACCATATATTTTGTATCGGAGGAAATAGAAGGAAGAAAGAAAATTAGGTTGGTATTCCTTATAAAGAATTCTTGAAGATACCTTGGAAGAGTTTTGTAGTACCAGTGATAGAATTGCGGGATTATTATCAAAACTAAAGACAAAGTCAAAAAGGTCAATAGAGTAGAGGAGAATCAGCAGGAGGTACAAAATGAGTAGACACAAGGAATAACGGAAGAGACATTATTGTCAAATTTACAGAAAAAAAAAAAAAAAACACTCTCAAAAGCATGACTTGTCTCACGAAACACACAGTGACGGAGGGTTTCAGGTTACAGTAACATATTAAATCTTTTATCTGAAATATCATATTATCATGAAAAAAACGCACTTTAAATAACAAAGACCCGACTAGGAAAAAGGTTTCCAAGGAAAACGATTTGTTGGAAGGGGTATGAAGAGCCCACTTGAAGAGATAAGGGGAAGGGGTAGGGAAATGTTAACCCCCACACCCCGTACAAAGTTTCCATACGTATGAGCTCGTGATTGGTTAACGGAAAAGCAATGTAGTCATGAGAGTAAACCTAAATGAACTAAAATGGGAAACTTGTCCAGAGCAAATATTTATGTGAAATCAGGGCGTGACAAGGTAATAACAAAATGTATAAAAGTAATATAGCAAGATAAATGGAAGTGTAAGTTAAATATTATTTAATGGAAATATGAAATTAGGTGGTTTTACAAGGTATCGGATAATAAAACGAGTAATACTGAGGTCAAACGTAATATGTATACGAAGGTATTACATAGAAGGAATGGTATAGTTGTACTGGATGAAGTCATATACTTGAATAAAGCAGGTGAAGTCGAATAGTTAGATTTTGGTGGTTGAGAGAAAGAAATCCTATTAATGGAGGAGTAGTCTATGCGCAGGTGGGAGGACTTTATGAGCAGAAGGTCGAAACCTGTTATGTACAAACGAACGAACGAGAGCGACTGAAACCGACCAGTAGAATATCAACAAATAAATGAAAAACACAGCTAATGTTAGCATGTTACGCTAACATTGCTAATGTTAGCAAGCGCAGCTCAATATTACCGTATTTTTTCATAGGTTTATTAACACTCAAGAACGTAATGTATAGAGAAGTGTGCGTGTTTACAGAATAGTCCGATATAAACATCAGTAGCCATTCAAGACCGATCATTGATTTAAAACATAGCCGACTTTCTCTTGTATCCTGCAGAAAAGTCATGTTGTTTATATTACTGTCATTCATCTCTTTTCTTTTGTTCTGGCGGTTTTGCAAAGAGCAATCAAAGCATCTAATTGTCATCATGTTTCTTTTTCTCCGCCGGTTAAAGCTATGACACCTTTTTGTTTGAATTCCTGCAGCGGAATTGGAGAAAATCTGTAAGCTATTGTTTCCAATGCATTTCCATTATAATTTTTTTCTTACGTCATTTTTCCATTCCCTAAAACGTAGTTATTATGTTGTTGCCTTGATTCCTGTTTATGATTTATTTTATGTATTTTAACATAATTTGTAAGGTAAAATGCCATTGATGTATTTAAAAGAACACGGATAACTATAATCTATAATTAATATATTTTTTTTCTTTTTCAATACGTATCCAACATTTATCCAAAGATCTACATACAATGTATATAGGTTGTAATTTTTCGAATGTATACAATATATAAAAACACTACTTTATTTTCAGACAGAAATCCCTTTTTATTGTGCATTTATTTTATTTATCTATTCAAGAATAGAAAAATGGACAATTAAAATCACCCACTAACAATATTTTGGGTCCTCTTCTGAATATGTAGAAAATTCCATTTTGTCTCATCAACTTCTCAAATAAAAATAAAGACCTTATTATTAGGAATATGCCATGGATTCTATTCGTTTTGGACGATATCTACTTATTATAATGTACTTTAGACGTCCTCATCTTATTTATAGATAAAGCTAGATATATTCGAAGATATTTCTAGGCATACT
>NC_090747.1:22874101-22879101 GCF_036898095.1 Palaemon carinicauda
GAAACTTACGTTCGGGGGGACGAGGGAGACCAAGCGCCCCCCCCCCCCCCCCCCTCCCTCGAAACCGACAGCAGCAGCAGTCGACGAAGTACAAGTGATCTAACAGAGAGTTTAACATAGATGGGTTTGCCCACATACAGGGTAAAGGTAACAATAAAGCTGATGCCCTCTCTAGATGTTCAGTAACATGATCAGGGGTGTCCGGGATGAGTGCCCTGATGTTGCAGGTGTGATTGACTTGGGAGGTTGGGATATAAACTAGGAAGTCCGAGAGGAAGACTGTGTATGCAAGTTAATAATCAGAGCATTTAGGGATTAATAGAACATTAAGGAAAGCTTAGGCATCGTTCTTTTAGTAAAGAAAAATGTATAGAAAGGTATATATAATACTGTCATGCTTGTGGCTATTTCATACTATATAAATGCACTACCTGAAGTCAAAAAGTGGCCTGTGATTCCTGTAAAATTTTAGTGTACACATGGATAAGGTGGGACTATATCCTCATGGTATAACACAGCATATGTATATATAAGTGTGTTTGTAGAAGGATTTACTCGTTACACACATGCTCAATGCTGGATAAGTTAGAAAATTAATTATCCCAGGTGCTGTGCTCTTTCATAAGTTGGTTTGGTTGGCCGAGAACTTGGATAAATAATAATGGTCTAAACCTAATGAATAAGGTGGAGTAATCTGTCATGGACTTGGTGAAAATTGGACACTTTTCAGTGACCGCATTAAGGCCTTCAGCTAATGGCTTATTGGAATCTCATAATAGGAGAGTGATGCGAATCTTACATTACTAGGTGGCTGATGACCCCCTTCATTGGCAAGCCATGCTTTCTATTGCTGATTTACCTTTGAAAATAACATATAATGCATTGCTCAGTGAAACGCCTTGCTTTTTTGCGTATGGGTAGGATCCTGTGTTACTCTATGTGGTCATGAATGATTCACAGCAGTTGCCAAATTATTCAACCGACCAATACTGAGTCTATTTACTAAATATCTCAAGGAGAGTAATGAACACCACTGAAAGGTTTCTGAAAACAGCTAATGGAAAACACAACTTAAAGTATGATGGACGGTTCAGAACAGGAACGGTAGACGTGCTTGTAGGCAATCAAATATATTTGCAACAATGACAACTTAGGAGACATAAACTAAGTGCCAGTGTATTTTGGGCCGTACCGAGTATAGATGATTAAATCGAATGTATTAGGGATACAAAACATTATTAGTGGAGCAATGCCTAAACATCAACAGGCACACATACACAAGGTTCCGGATGAGGTAGTTTTCAAGTGTCAACCTGAGTGTACTAACTCTTCCTTGCATAAGCGACATTTCCCGACTTGATGAATAGGATTTTTTTGGTTGTTGTTGGTTGAACAAACCTCATTTTCTTTTTTTACTTTTTTTTTTACGTGCTCTGGGTAAGCTTTATGATAACAATGTGCTCTTATGTGATTGTTTAATGTAGGGTAGTGAAGTGATGTGTTGGTTATGTTGTGTATAGCAATATTATTATTATTATTATTATTATTATTATTATTATTATTATTATTATTATTATTATTATTATTATCATTAAACTACAACCTAAGATTGAAAAGCAGGATGCTCTAAGCCCAAGGGTCCCAACAGGGAAAGTAGCTCAGTGAGGGAAGGAAATGAGGAAAAACAAGATCTTTTAAGAACTCCAACTCCTAAACAAATATTTACTATATATGACATATGACATACTGCTGAGTTTAACTGATATAACCAGAGAGAGAGAGAGAGAGAGAGAGAGAGAGAGAGAGAGAGAGAGAGAGATCCGTCGGGTGGATGATTTATTAATGATGTATTTATATGATTCGTGGTGTCGGGGTCGGAGGCGGATCCCAAAGGGTAATTGACCATGAGATTAGATTTTAGCTTGGAGATGAGGCAGATTTAGGAGAATGAGTAGATGTGAATACTTTATATTTAATTAGAGTTTTAATATAGGAGAGGTGGGAAAGCTGAATAACTTTTTTTTCTGGAAATGATTACAAGTGCAAGTGTTGTAGTGATTTTGTAAATGACGAAACGGTTATGGTGGTTTGTGATAGAAAATAGTGCTGTAAACCAAGACAAATAATATTGAGGTTATGAAGGAATACCTATTTCTTCCTCTAGTCCCCTGTTTAGTCCAGTATTGGGAGGTTGTTGATGAGCTTGTGTAATACCGATATCGATATGATTCTATGTACTCTTAGGGTAATCTAAATTCTAATTACAATTGTCTTCAGTAAAAGTGAATGGAATTATTGTACATTTATTATATGCATTTTATTTACAACAGTTCATTCTTTATTCAGTCTAATATGGCTTTTTGGGGGTAATTTGTATATATATATATATATATATATATATATATATATATATATATATATATATATATATATATATATATATATATATATATATATATACAGTATATATATATATATATATATATATATATATATATATATATATATAAATATATATATATATATATATATTTATATATATATATATATATATATATATATATATATATATATATATATATATATATATATATATATATATATATATATACATATATACGTAGGTATATATATATATATATATATATATATATATATATATATATATATATATATATATATATATATATATATATATATATATATATATGAAATGTGGAAGGAAACGGCAAGGTAGGTGAGGCAAAGAGGGCAGCTGACCTGAGGTGGGTCAGGGATTGGGTCATTCATATGAAGATAATAAGAAGGAGTTTTGGAAAGAAGTGTAGAGAGTAAGGAAGGCTGGCTCAAGAATTGAAGAGACAGTGAAAGAATGAAATGGAATGTTGTTAAAAGGAGAGGAGGCAAGGAAAAGGTGGGCAGAGTATTTTGAAAGTTTACTGAATTTTGAGGATAATAGGGAGGCAGAAATATTTGCTGTTGCAGCAGGTGTTGAGGTGCCGGTGATGGGAGATGAGAATGAGAGAGATTAAAATAGAGGAAGTGAGGAGATCACTAGATGAAACGAGAGTAGGAAAAGCATCTAGTATGGATGGTGTGAGAGACGAGATGTTGAAGGAACGGGGTTTGACTGTACTTGAATGATTGGTGAGATTGTTTAATATGTGTTTTGTGTTGTTAATTGTACCAGTAGATTGGGTTTGTGCATGTATTGTACCACTATATAAGGGTAAGGGAGATGTGCATGAGTGTTGTAATTCAAGCGGTATTATTTTGTTGAGTGTAGTTGGAAAAGTGTATGGTAGAGTACTGATTAACAGGATTAAGGATAAAACAGAAAATGCAATCTTATAAGTACAGGGTGGTTTTAGAAAAGGAAGGGGTTGTATGAATCAGATTTTTACAGTTAGGCAAATATGCGAGAAATATTTAGCAAAAGATTAGGAGGTGTGTGTTGCGTTTATGGTTCTGAAGAAAGTGTATGATAGAGTTGATAGGGAAGCAATGTGGAATGTGATGAGGTTATATGAATTGGTGGAAGGTTGCAGCAAGCAGTGAAAAGTTTCTATAAAGGTAGTAAAGCATGTGTTAGGATAGGAAATGAAGTGAGTGATTGGTTTCCGGTGAGAGTGGGGCTGAGACAGGGATGTGTGATGTCGCCGTGGTTGTTTAACTTGTATGTTGATGGAGTGGTGAGAGAGGTGAATGCTCGAGTGCTTGGACGAGGATTAAAAGTGGTAGACGAGAATAACCATGAATGGGGGGTAAATCAGTTGTTGTTTGCAGATGATACTGTACTGGTTGCAGACACGGGAGAGAAGCTTGGCCAATTAGTGACAGAATTTGGAAAGGTGTCTGAGAGAAGAAAGTTGAAAGTCAATGTGGGTAAGAGTAAGGTTATGAGATGTACGAAAAGGGAAGGTGGTGCAAGGATGAATATCATGTTGAATGGAGAGTTACTTGAGTAGGTGGATCAGTTTAAGTAATTGGGGTTTGTTGTTGCAGCAAATGGTGGAGTGGATGCAGATGTACGTCAGAGAGTGAATGAAGGTTGCAAATTGTTGGGGGCAGTTAATGGAGTAGTAAAAAATAGAGGGCTGGGCATGAATGTAAAGACACTTCTACATGAGAAAGTGATTATACCAACTGTGATGTATGTATCGGAGTTGTGGGGAATGAAAGTGGTGAGAGACAGATATTAAATGTGTTTGAGATGAAGTGTCTAAGGAGTATGGCTGGTGTATCTCGGGTAGATAGGGTTAGGAACGAAGTGGTGAGGGTGAGAACGGGTGTAAGGAGTGAGTTAGCAGCTAGAGTGAATATGAATGTGTTGAGGTGGTTTAGCCATGTTGAGAGAATAGAAAATGGCTGTCTGCTAAAGAAGGTGGTGAATGCAAGAGTTGATGGGAGAAGTACAAGAGGAAGGCCAAGGTTTGGGTGGATGGATGGAGTGAAGGAAGCTCTGGGTGATAGGAGGAAAGATGTGAGAGAGGCAAGAGAGCGTGCTAGAAATAGGAATGAATGGCGAACGATTGTGACCCAGTTCCGGTAGGCCCTACTGCTTCCTCCAGTGCCCTAGATGACCGCGGAGGTAGCAACAATAGGGGATTCAGTGTTATGAAGCTTCATCTGTGGTGGATAACGGGTGAGGGTGGGGTGTGGCACCCGAGCAGTACCAGCTGAACTCGGTTGAGTCCCTTGTCAGGCTGGGAGGAACGTAGACAATAGAGGGCCCACCTTTTTTTTTTTTTATTTGTTGATGTCGGCTACCCCCCAAAATTAGGGGAAGTGCCTTGGTATATATATATATATATATATATATATATATATATATATATATATATATATATATATATATATGTAATACAGTAGTAACATGTTTACCTAGCATTGGGATGGCAGCGGATCGATCCCAGCCTGTGATTTTGAGTTTAAGCTCTTTTCTTGGGAGACCACTGCTGTGCACCACAGTGTGGGGTTAGGCTTCCCCTACTGACATT
>NC_090747.1:22891601-22899309 GCF_036898095.1 Palaemon carinicauda
CACCCACCAACCCCTAAAAAAAAAACATCCATTAGCAACCATTTATTGACCGGCAGCAGATCATATGAGACTAAATTCCCTTTGCTACATGTTATTGACAGCCGTCAAATAATGGAATAACCAAAATTTCCCTTTCCCAAAAAATTTTCATGATAATTCACTGTCATCTTTTACATAAAATAATAACAAAGAATAAAATTTTCCTAGAAATGTACTAACGAAGCAAGTTATTGACCTGCAGCAAATTATTTAAGTCAAATATTTCTTCGAAAAAAAATGTAACCTAAAAAATCCACGGCTAAAAGACAACTCGAGAAAGTTGAATTTCTTTTCTCATTATTCTATCGAAAAGAAAGAAAACTTGACATAATTATAAAGCGATAGGTTAGGTTAATTATATGTTATTTATATCTAATTGAAGTTTCATATATATGCTTTTGAAAATAGACATGTCCAGAAGCTCTATTATACCAGGAGTAATATTATTATAGCTTAAGTTTATATATATCAATTAACTTGGAGAATAGAAGAGTATTACTTTAGTATGCTGGAAAATGCATGGTTGCTTGAAATGATATTTAGGATGTACAAGGAATTGTATAGGAAGCACGGGAAAAGAAAAAAAAATAACAAAAAAAAAAATATTTACTATTAAGACATAATGAAATATTGATAATGAATAAAGATAAATAATATTTTGAATGGCATTTAAACCTGCAATTTATGCTGATAACAGCGATAAAATCTCATAGACTGGAAGGAATTTTGTCAATTCTGACGATCCATAAGTTAATATATCCATAAATAGGTTTTACACCATCATAATCATTTTAGTAATCATATTATGTCTTTATGTGATGCTTTAAATTTCTTTCTGAATCTACGATCTAAAAATATGATATTTTTTTCACTCTTGATATAAGAGTCAAAGTGAGACTCATAATCTCACTAATGAAACAATTGCAATCTTTAATCCTACGTAACAATCCAAGAATGATCTTGATAATCGGGTATAATATAAGATTTATTACTATAATAATAATAATAATAATAATAATAATAATAATAATAATAATAATAATAATAATAATAATAATAATAATAATGATAATAATAATAATCCCGTAAGCACTACATTTCCAAGAAGAATCAAATATCTTCACTTCTTCTGTCATTGAGCTTCTCGTTCATGTTTGAGGTGGTTCCTTTCAAAACTTGAGAGAGAGGATATCTTTTTGGAAAATCCTCTGGACAGAGAAAGAAATGGAATGCATATGAGATTTTCCTTTATATGACAACGAATTCTCTGTATTCAGAGATATGCTTGGCTATACACATACCAACGCCTCTTATATATATATATATATATATATATATATATATATATATATATATATATATATATATATATATATATGTATATATATATATATATATATATATATATATATATATATATATATATATATATATATATATATATATATATATATATATATATATATATATATATATATATATATATATTATATATATATATATATGACAGCAGGCCGGGAGGAAAAAGGAAACGAAGATTGGACAAGCGCTTTCTTGTTATTATTACACCTCTTCACGGGACAAGACCGTGAAGAGGTGTAATAATAACAAGAAAGCGCTTGTCCAATCTTCGTTTCCTTTTTCCTCCCGGCCTGCTGTCATCTTGAGACATCGCACGTTCCAGCGATTTGTCATTAATATATATATAGTATATATATATATATATATATATATATATATATATATATATATATATATATATATATATATATATATATATATATATATATATATATATATATATATATATATATTAATTAACAAAACCATATCTCGCTATCGGCAAAGATTTATCATATCTCTGTTCTTTCGTATTAGCTATGAAATTATTGGTTCATGAAGAAATGCTGATACATTTTATTTTTATGTGTTATAACTTTGTATTCGTCTTATATTTTGCATACTCCATAGTCATCCTTTAATTACCTTCGCCAACTCAGTTTGTATGTCTCTGTGTTTGCGTCTGTGATTCACATGACTCAATAACTATTAGACCGAATCTCATGAAAATCTGTGGAATTATAGGCCATGTTTCAAGGACAATTTGATTTGATTTTAGGAATTGATTGGGTAAAGGTAAAAATTAAGGTAACAAAAAGGAAGAATTTTTTTTTTTTTTTTTTTTTTGCTCTATCATGTTCCTTTTTTCCGATATTCGTGAATTCATAATTCAATTGCCTATCTTGTGAGATACAACATGATATAGTGATGATATTAGCCCTATTCACGCATTTATTTGTTTCAATGTTTTTGTGTTTGTAATTCGAATAACTCAAAAAAATATTTGATCGAATCTCAAAAAAAAAAAAGAAAAAAAAAATGGTGGGATGATTGGCCTTGATCCAAGGACAATGAGATTGGATTTTGGTAGTGATTGGATTAAAGGTCAAAGCCAGGGTAACAAAAAGGTAAAAGACGTCTTTGAGTTATGTTTTTTTTTTCTTATTTGCATGAAACTAGTGCTATAAAATGCCTAAATTATTTGCCTACTTCATCAGTTTTCTCTGTGGTAAAAGTGGCGTTGTTGAGGTTGTCTTCTACCGAGCGCCCATTCCATTTTAATGGAAATATTGATTTTTTAAAGTGTAGCTATCATTATGATTTTAACCTCGTTCTCTCTTTCATGAAAAGTGTGAGTTTTATTATATTTATCATCGGAGGCTAATTATTTATCGATATACATAATGATTAAAAATTCTCGTTTCTACCCGACAGAAGCTAAAACTTATTTTTCTCATACCTATTAAAAAATTATCTCTTTTGAACTTCAAAATTCCAGTAGATTTGCTGTACCTTACACTACTTCCCGGATTGTGATGTCAAATATCATATTGAGGATTGTTTATTCACTGACATTACCATAGCTATATTTTTATTTTTCATTGTTTTTATATAGTTTATCAGATTAAGACTCCGTCTTGTAGAATAAAATGGTTAATTATAGGTTTATAATATTCATATATATATATAAAAAAAAAGGAATACTGACAATTATTATACATTCATCTACATTGACAGATTGAAAAAAAAAATCAGAAAAACCATTCTTCTTATCTCTCACCATTCAGCTAATTTAGATATCTTAGCTAATAATCCTGAAATATCTAATATAAGTAATGTCCTTCCTAAAACACTATCCTACCATAGGAAAATATGATGATATTAATACCTAGGTAATTTCTTCTGATGATAACGGTGATGACCATATTCACTATGACTTTTCTATGCTAATTATGCATTAGCAATTCTTTTCCGATCTCAATAAACTTTGCTAAACAGGACTCTGATACCATCGCTAATAAAGTCCTTTCACGTTCACTTTGTCATCAACAGGACTGGAAAAGGAAGCCCGTAGATGCTGCATCCATGCTAAGTCAATTAAGTAAGTAATTATAGCTTGTGCAATGCAGGGAAAACTCATTAATGCGACCAGCATCTTTTTTGTCAAAGAAAACGTTTCTCTCTCGTTCCTTTAATCAAGATTACTCGCTTTGTGTCCGTTATTCACCTTCTTTTTTTTCAACTTGGCTTCATCTCCTTTTAGTATTGCAAACAATGTGTTGTCAGTTATAGATACTTTTATTTTCGGTTCATCTGCTAATGTTACTTATCTATATAATGCTTTCATTAATTTATACTGGAGAGAAGCTCTTTATGAGATATAGCAACATGTTTCATTTGGTGCTGGCACCCGTGACCTGACCATAGGTCTACACACTCGAGCCTCCAAACTCAAACTGAAAAAACTATGGGGCAATATCAAGCGCCCACCACGGCCTTTCTATGCCTGATCGATGTTTTGACCCGAAAGTCTTAAGACAGCCAATCGGGAGAGATTTTGGGGAAGCTAACTTTTAACGAATATTATTGAGTGCCCAAGCCACGCTGAAAACGACATTCTCAATGTGCCAGTCAAGCCACATCGTAACCGTCTTTCCTTTAACAGAGAAGAAAAATCTGTTGGCACTCACTCATCCCAATCAGTAACAACCTGACTGTAATTAGCTCATATATATACAAATCTATTGCAAAAATCATTTATACACACACACACATATATATATGTATATATATATATATATATATATATATATATATATATATATATATATATATATATATATATATATATATATAGAGAGAGAGAGAGAGAGAGAGAGAGAGAGAGAGAGAGAGAGAGAGAGAGAGAGAGAGAGAGAGAGAGACTATATATGTTATGGAGATGGTTTTGAAGGATTATATGGTTAAAAAGAATACCGTACACTCACACAAATATATATATGTATATATATATATATATATATATATATATATATATATATATATATATATATATATATATTTATAAAGTGCAAATGCTTTCCTCAATAAGTCAAGCACTTGTAACTTCTCCCTTTCGCTAAAAACAATTAACAAAGTTTCATTAAGCAGACTTTTAATTTCACAATAAGAGTCCAGTTCCTTTTCAGTACTTGTATCACTTTAGAAATACGTTTACCTCCTTCGGAGCTTACGATAGGTGAGGGAAATGATATATATGAAGATATGATATATTGATTCAAATATGAAATGAGAATTTAGGATATTTTCAGAATTGCTTTTGGAGAAATGTATTAACACATTTAAAAGTATTTTGGAATATACACTGAAAAATATCTACACTTTGTTACATAAAGCATTGCGATAATCTACGTTGTTGAATCAACATGCCTGCTAAGATTTAGTGAAGGTTGCAAGTTAAATGAAGGTCTTAGAATTTTGTGAACCACAAGTTTTTATCTAATACAAATTTTTGCATTAACTTGACATTAAAACACTCAATAAAAAGCTCAGGGATGTTGTATAATACTCTTAATCCAATTATCTTTTATTCTACTTTTAAATGAAAAAATAATTTTTTGCTAACTATAAAACTCTCTAATACTTAAGATCAATATTTGGCTTCTATTTTCATATTTATTACTGGAAATGTATCTAAAGACTGAACGTCAACGGTATAAAACAATACTTCTCCAAAATGATCTAGCCTACATTTTAAATTGTTCTTTAAAAAGTAGTCTTCTATATTATTATAACAGACTCTTCTTGTTTATTATGTAAACTATGAATTTTCATATAATAAAAAGAAAGAAGGGTGTTTGCAAGGTAACTGTTTTGTTATAACGCATATATTGTAAGAGTAAAAACTGTTTTTTTTCCCTTCCCTTTGATACAGAATTGAATATCAAAAATCATTACACTAAAAAGTTATGACGCAAAAAGCTTTATAATACTTATGGAATCAAGATTTCATCAAACAAGACACGAAATACTTCCAATAATTCAAATGTAAATAGATTTATGTACTTTCCCATCTATGAACATCTAAACAGGTATCAAATCACACTACATAACCGATTGAAACCAATTATTTTGGATTATGAATTATATGATGTAAATTACGTAAATGAAATTGGAAAATGTTCAGAAGTAAGTTATTTTATTATCATTAACTAAGCAATCTAATAATAAAAAAAAAAAATCATTCATAACTATTAGAAATAAGACGTCTTATCTAGATTTAGGGCATATTAGGAAAATAGATTTGGAAAAAAAATATAAGAAACTTTACTCACTTTCGTGAATGATTATGAATAAGTAATGACTAAAATGTATATGATAAATATGAATCATGTTCTTTATATTTGCATACGGAAAACTTATACATGGTTTCTAATTACATTTACTTTTTGATTACACATACACACATACACACACACACACACACATATATATATATATATATATATATATATATATATATATATATATATATATATATATATATATATATATATATATATACATTTCTTAAACATACATAGATTTATATATAAAAAAAATATGAAGAATAATATATAGGAATATCTCTGGCTGGAAAAATATCCGTGATTATTACAACCCAAAGAGGCCTCAGAAGATGGTCCTATTATAGTTGAGTCATTTATTCTCTGAGATTTATAAGAGAGAGAGAGAGGAGAGAGAGAGAGAGAGAGAGAGAGAGAGAGAGAGAGAGAGAGAGAGAGAGAGAGACAGACAGACTTCATTTCGAATGATATCAAAGCAGACGAAGAATCTTGTAAAGAGTGTTCTAATCATGGTTGATCATTATAATTATACAATATTTTTTATGATTTATTTTCTTAATCAAGATGCATAAATCCATTTCAGAGATCAGTTATAAAATGAACCTTCAAAAACATTATTAAAACTGTGCAATATCTACATATATTTCAGATTCAAAACAATATAATGAATTTCCTGATAGTGTTACACGGTATAAAAATAGAAAATATTCGATATAATACCTAAAATGATTAGATTATTAGTAGTGATATGATTTTCAGTTCAATTTTAAACATCTTGCTTTCAAAAATGATTCTTTATACATCTTTTGTTGTTTTACTATAAGCAATTTAGGGCTAGAAAATTATGCTAATATAATAATTGTATTATAAACTAATAGTAAAAGGTGGCTTAACAAACCGTTTAATGCTGAAAAATTGGGACTCGGAAGACCAAAAAATAGTTGTCACTCAGACTATCTGTTCCAGATATGTTGTATATAAGACCCCTTCAGTGTCCTCGATTGTATTCAGAAATGATTTACCTAACACTGATCTTCTTTAACTGACAGTGTTCAAGCTTGTAAAATAACCCATCCAGTATGTTCAGACTCATTACCTTTGATAATTAAAGGGTAATTTAGGTCAAGTCACATTCAAAGAAACCAAAGATAATTTGCAATACAATGAAGACAGGGGAAGTATATATTAGTAAGAAGAATTTATTTATCAGTTTAAATAATCAGGTTTATTCTTCGTTGCTAGATCTATGCTTACGACGGGTAAAGAGTTTTTGAGTCTTATTAGATTCTCGTATTGAAGTAAGAGGCGTCTTCGTGAAATGAAGGTATCGACGGTTTCTTGTTGATAACTTCAAAGGCGTCAAAAATTAATATCTCAAACATAATTAGATCACTTATTCCTCATATTCGAGTAGGAGTTTTCCATATTCGAAGGGGAAAAATTTCATTTCATATTTCAAGAAATTGGGAAAATATTTGCCAGCTATTTCTGAAAGGGTTCATTAAGTTTGTAAGAATCCTAGGAAGATTAAAAATTGAAAATCTTTATCCTTTACGGTATCTGTTATTTATAGTTTTTTATTTTGCTTTAGTCGAGTATATACCTAATAGTAATGTATTTTTTCTCTATTAATTCCAGGAATGATTACATTGGAACTATCGATTTTAAATTTTGAAAAATATTTTATGCACTAATTATATTCCTATATAGAGCTCTATTTACTACTGTACTGAAGATAAATAGATATATTAATCAAACAATGGTACTTATATATTTCAACTTGTTACCTGAAATATATATTATCTTTAACTGCGATTTTAATATCATTAATCCTCTATATGATACCGATCCAAAGAAAGCCATTGAAGGAGGAGCAAAATCATAACTAAAGAAGAAGAACAACAATGCAATCATCGTTATCAGTCGATGAACTGGAATTGGCAGAGATAAAAAAAAGAAAAGATAATTTGTTTTCCAAAATG
>NC_090747.1:22899809-22914809 GCF_036898095.1 Palaemon carinicauda
ATATATATATATATATATATATATATATATATATATATATTATATATATATATATATATATATATATATATATATATATATATATATTTATATATATACTATGTATATATATATATATATATATATATATATATATATATATATATATATATATATATATATATATATATATATATATGTGTGTGTGTGTGTGTGTGTAATTACTTGGAATATAATTTCATTAACTGTTCGATTTTATACTTTGCCATCAATAGATCAAACAGTGAACTACTAGATTCCTGGTCGTACCCGCCAATTTGACTTAATTCCTCTGTGGCAGATATAACCATAGATACATAAGTATGACTAGAAATATCTTCGTATATATCTAGCTTTATCTATAAATAAGATGGGGACGTCTAAAGTACATTATAATAAGTAGCTATCATCCAAAACGAATAGAATCCATGGCATATTCCTAATAATAAGCTCTTTATTTTTATTTGAGAAGTTGATGAGAGAAAATGGAATTTTCTACATATTCAGAAGAGGACCCAAAATATTGTTAGTGGGTGTTTTTAATAGTCAATTTTTCTATTCTTGAATGGATAAATAAAATAAATGCACAATAAAAAGGGATTTCTGTCTGAAAATAAAGTAGTGTTTTTATATATTGTATACATTCGAAAAATTACAACCTATATACATTGTATGTAGATCTTTGGATATATGTTGGATGAGTATTGAAAAAGAAAAAAAAAATATATATATTAATTATAGATTATAGTTATCCGTGTTCTTTTAAATGCAACAATGGCATTTTACCTTACAAAATTATGTTAAAATACATCAAATAAATCATAAACAGGAATCAAGGCAACAACATAATAACTACGTTTTAGGGAATGGAAAAATGACGTATGAAAAAAAATTATAATGGAAATGCATTGGAAACAATAGCTTACAGATTTTCTTCAATTCCGCTGCAGGAATTCAAACAAAAAGGTGTCATAGCTTTAATCGGCGGAGAGAAAGAAACATACTGACAATTAGATGTTTGATTGTTCTTTGCAAAACCTCCAGAACAAAAGAAAAAAGGAGAATGACAGTAATATAAACAACATGACTTTTATGCACGATACAAGAGAAAATCGGCTATGTTTTAAATCAATGATCGGTCTTGGATGGCTACTGATGATTATATTGGACTATTCTGTAAACACGCACACTTCTCTATACATTACCTTCTTGGGTGTTAATAAACCGATGAAAAAATACGGTAATATTGAGCTGCGCTAGCTAACATTAGCAATGTTAGCGTAACATGCTAACATTAGCAGTGTTTTTCATTTATTTCTTAATATTCTATTGGTCGGTTTCAGTCGCTCTCGTTCGTTCGTTTGTACATAGCAGGTTTCGACCTTCTGCTCATAAAGTCCTCCAACCTGCGCATAGACTACTCCTCCATCAATAGGATTTCTTTCTCTCAACCACCAAAATTTAACTATTCGACTTCACCTGCTTTATTCAAGTATATGACTTGATCCAGTACAACTATACCATTCTTTCTATGTAATACCTTCGTATACATAATACGTTTGACCCCAGTATTACTCGTTTTATTATCCGATACCTTATAAAACCACCTAATTTTATATTTCCATTAAATAATATTCATCTTACACTTCCATTTATCTTGCTATATTACTTTTATACATTTTGTTATTACCTTGTCACGCCCTGATTTCACATAAATATTTGCTCTGGACAAGTTTCCCATTTTAGTTCATTCAGGTTTACTCTCATGACTCCGTTGATTTTCCGTTAACCAATCACGAGCTCATATGTATGGAAACTTTGCACGGGGTGTGGGGGTTAACATTTCCCTACCCCCTCCCCTTATCTCTTCAAGTGGTCTCTTCATACCCCTTCCAACAAATCGTTTTCCGTGGAAACCTTTTTCCTAGTCAGGTCTTTGTTATTTAAAGTGCGTTTTTTTTTCATGATAATATGATATTTCAGATAAAAAATTTAATATGTTACTGTAACATGAAACCTTCCGTCACTGTGTTTTTCGTGAGACAAGTCATGCTTTGAGAGTGTTTTTTTTTTTTTCTGTAAATTTGACAATAATGTCTCTTCCGTTATTCCTTGTGTCTACTCATTTTGTACCTCCTGCTGATTCTCCTCTCCTCTATTGACCTTTTTGACTTTGTCTTTAGTTTTGATAATAATCCCGCAATTCTATCACTGGTACTACAAAACTCTTCCATGGTATCTTCAAGAATTCTTTATAAGGAATACCAACCTATTTTTCCTTTTTTGTTCCCTCTATGTCCTCCGATGCAAAATATAAGGTTTTCTTTTAACTTTATATGACATTCCACAGTTTTAATAATTTCAGTCAATCCTCTCATATCCCAATTCTTTTATCTTAGCTCTCCTAGTATCAGAGTGAGATCTTTTTTCCATAGGCAGGGCTCTGGCGTTATATAATGTAATGTACAGAGAATTTTAGCACCCCCATGAAGTCAAATGTAGTGGCAGCCACCATTGTCACTTGTTCAATTGTTCTTGGGAACAGGGGCTGAAAAGAGGTTTTGTTGTCCACATCTGTGTTTTGGCCTGGTCTCACGATGCTGGCCACAGCAAATTGGTGATGGTGGGAGATTTTCGTATGATTGTTCACACCAGACCAACCTACTATGGGTGGCCCTGACTAGTAGGCTATAGCTTTGCTGATAATTGCGATGCGCCAACCTTTTCAATCACAAGGGGAGTGTGTGTTTTTGTGTATATATATATATATATATATATATATATATATATATATATATATATATATATATATATATATATATATATATATATATATATATATATGTGTGTGTGTGTGTGTGTGTGTATATATATATATATATATATATATATATATATATATATATATATATATATATATATATATATATATATATATATATATATATATATAATACATATATATATATATATATATATATATATATATATATATATATTAATATATATATATATATATATATATATATATATATATATATATATATATATATATATGTGTCTATGTATATATCTATATATATATATATATATATATATATATATATATATATATATATATATATATATATATATATGCATAGGAACATATATGGATAGATTTTATTCTCAGTGATGAAGTTGATTAATTTAAAGATGTAAAAGGGTTAAACAAGTTAAGGTTAAACTTAACCGACCATAAACCCACATGTAATAAAGAAAAAAAAATAGTTTCCTTTATTTATACAAAATAGCCATTGCTAGCGACATGAGGAAATGGAAGCAAGTAAAGAAGAAATGGACAGTAAAAAAAGTAATGGTATCAACACCAATAATAGGTGGAAATTTCCTAAACAACAAACTGATAGTAAAATTATTGAAAATGAGGGTAACATCAAACGAAGATGAAATAAACTGGAAACCTCTACTTTTGTAAACACAATACGGCCAAAATTGAGGAAACAATAAAGCAGGGAAGACACATCAAGCTTAATGAAAAGAATACTCGGAACAAGACACCAAACGATTGTTGCTTTAAATGATGAAAAATTAAATACACTTGTTTACCCAAAAATATTTTGGTCTGAGGCAAGAATGGGGATAAGTGCTTTTTCCTAATTGGGTGTGCTGAGTTCAAATTTATAAATAGTTTTGCTCTATCACCTCTAGTTTCCTGGCTTTTAAATAGTCTCATTTTACTATAAACAGAGAATATATGTGCACATTTCAAGAGTTGCAGTAGCTTATAACAGATAAAACAGGATATATAAAGAACTCTGATTGAATCAATATTCTTGGATGACACAATTACACAATTCATAGTACTACAGACAGTCAAAAGTGTGTTTTCTTAGAAGATCTGGTGTATTTTGTCTTCGGGATGTCACGCAAGAGCATCCAGCAGAAGTCTCCTATCATGCCAGGGTTCCATTTGCCTTGATAGTTGCTCTCCATCTTCGTAATGTCTTGGTCGAATCTTTCTCCATGCTCATCACTCACTGCTCCAAGGTTTGGCGGGAAGAAGTTGAGGTGGGAACGGAGAAAATTAATTTTGAGTGACATTCGGCACCCCATATCCTCGTAAGACTTTAGCAACTTTCCAATACAGGCTTGGTAATCTGGTATGCGTGTGTTACCAAGGAAGCCACTACAGACTGACTTAAATGCTTCCCATGCTCTCAGTTCTTTTAAGTTAAGGAGCTCCTCAAAATCAGTATCCTTCAGCACTTCTCGGATATGAGGTCCCACAAAGATGCCCTCTTAGAGCTTAGCAGCACTAACACCTGGGAACACAGTAGACAAGTGTTGGAAGACAGCACCATTTTAGTCCAACGCATTCACGAAATTCATCATCAAACAAAGCTTGATGTGAAGAGGAGGAAGAAGCACCTTAATCATGTCCACCAGAGGATTCCCCTTGACGCTGTGTTCGCCAGGAACAAAAGTGATTCTAGACCCCCCGTCTTTCTGCTTGTAATGCTGGGATAAAGCTTGACTATCCCAGAGATAGAGACAACAACAGTACTTTGTGAAGCCCGCTTGCATACCCATAAGAAGACCAATGACCTTGACGTCCCACACAGACTCCATTGGTACTCGCTGCACTTAATAGCTTCTAAAATAAGCTCCCTATTGTCATAGGACTCCCTTAGATGGACAGAGTGTGCAATGGGAATGCTGGGATATTTATTCCCGTTGTGCAGAACTACAGCCTTGAGACTTCGCTTGGAAGAGTCTATGAGAAGACGCCATTTTGAAGGATTTTGTGGCAAACCAAGGGACGTGAACAAGCCAGGTAATTTTGTGCAGTAGCAAAACTTGTTTTCCATGTCGAGAAAGGAAGCAAGGTCTTTGTTCCTATTCCTGAAACTGGTGATCCTTACATCTTCCTGGACTAGGTTCCACTGTTTAAGCCGAGAAGCCAAGAGCTCTGACTGCTGTTTTAACAGATACAAATCACGAGCAAGATCATTCAGGTCTTCTTGCGTGATCCAGTGTGGCTCGTTGCCACTTGTTCCTGAATATGTAGACTCAATATCTTCCAAAGATACTGACCCGGCAGAATCCTCCTTTGAAGGCATTTCTTCATCTGATGAGGAAGGGAGATCCTTATTTACTTGAGGTGTGGGTACAGGAAGATCATCTGAATGGGGAACGGGTCTCATAGCAGACGGATGGTTGGGATATTTGATCTTTTTCCTAGAAGATGCATTGAAACCAGTTATATTAGTTAAACAAAAATAACAATCATCTGCGTGGCTTTGTGGCTATCTCCAAACCCTCGGAACTGCAAAGTTGAAAGTCACTTTCTTGCCATTAAACCATGCAGTTAGTCTATTGTAGCAGGGTTTACAACAGATATGTGGAGCTCAAGACTTGTCCTGATCACCAATTTTACAGTCAAAATAGTAAAGGTAGGTGGTTCTGAGGAGGGAAGTGATGGTTTGACGCTGTGCAACTGTTGTGAAGTCCCCACACACGTAGCAGAGAGAATTGGCCTTGTTGAGGCATCCTCGATGTTTTGACGTGCTTGAAGCCATTGGAGAATCTGAAAATATAACAAAGTAAAACTAAATCAAATGCAAGGCAATAAAATGGGCATTGGAAAATGTAATACTAATATTTAGCTACCCAAAAGATGTGTAACACGATAGTTGAGGGACACCAACCTCCTGCACCACCTGCAAAACAACCTCTTCCAATGACTGCCAGAGCACTACTGAGTGTGGATTGAGACTTGCTGCCCTAACTGCCAAAATCCGTCTTGATATATAATTATATATATAATATAATGCAATCACTTACATTTAGTGCATAATAACTAGAAAATAAACCATAAGTCTCAATAATAGAATTAACCCTGAATGCATATACGCCTTTATGTACCGTATATGCACAAAATGCACACTACACTTATCTAAAAAAAACTAGAGGTGGTGAGTAAAAATGGATTTCAGATTTGAATTCAGCACCCCAAATTAGGTTAAAACGGGTATTTTTGTGCTTGCCTCAAATTCTTTGTAAACCAGTGTAATAAATTAGATTAATTGAATAATATTTGCCGTTAGAAATAATGAAATATCTTAGCCAGTACCAAAAGTAGTAGTTGGATGGTTAGAGAAAGCATTAAAAGACATGAAAGGAGGCAAAAAAGCAAAAGGTTGTTTAACAATAGATTTAATAATAGATGGAGGAGATTTCATAGGAGTAAAACTCGATGAACTTTACACTAATTTTTGCTCTATTCAAACAAGTTCAAAAAACTATATCATTAAATTAATTCCTAAAAAGGGAGACATGAAATATTGAATGTTTTCTAAGTTTCAATTATATTCATTCTCACCATCTAAAAATACAGCAAATACATCATGTAAATCGCATTCTTGCGAATATATGTTGTTATTTTGCATGCTTTAGCAACTTCATATACATGAATAATACAATATATTTGTGTGTTGTTGAATATAATGGCATGAAGAATAAATTGTTATATGAAATGCAATAATCTGCTTACGTCATTTAGTTACCAACCTCTAAAATAATTATCAATGGAAAAGAAATAAAGTCAAGAAATTGTGCGAAGGGTTGATGGAACCGGGGAGGGTTGAGGTACTATCATTTTTATTACCTCTAACGGCAACTCGAATAATGTATGAACTTCCCACTTTATCATTTTAACTTTAAACTTGAATCAAAGATACTCTACGCAGTTAGCATTATACTCAGATGTGTATTTTACTCTGCTAATGAGGTACAAAATTACAGTTCCCTAATGTAATGAAGGATTCCTAATGAGACAAGAGGTTTCTCTTCCAGCCTGTCTGTATATGTGAAGCTTTGTATAGATAAAGTTTTATAAGTGAAGCTTTTTTAAATATTATTCAAGAAAATTATTAGGTACTTATTCATGATCGAAAACTTTTCATTAATTTGTCACTCCTAAGATGCATGAGAATGAATAATACAGTGTTGTCGCATTAATTTACTAAAGCAAATACTGCGCAGGCAAGGATACACAGTTTATTTTGTGGAATGGGAAAACATTAGACTGTCTTTCTCGCTAAGGGACGCAATGCTGCTATTCCATCTTCAGCTGTTGACCAGTCTCTCTCTCCTTGTCAATGGTTGGCAGGAATCAGACACTCCTGTGCTCTTCAAAGGTTTCTTCTATACCATGGTCTGGATGACGACAATTTCAGAGTAGGATGAATGTGTTGTTTGGTGTGTATCTATCCATTCCTGGGGATACGAATGTAAATAGGCGAACACCTGACCCCAAGGGAATAGGTCCTAAAAAGTAGGGCAGACCTTGCTTACCTGACAACTGATACTGCTGGACTGGACTAGCCCCTTACTACAAATCTTCCTCCTTTTATTCGGTTTGTGTTTGGGATGTGTTCCAATATGGTGGCTTGTCACTAAGCTACAGTGACCCACATTAGCTTGTCTCAAAATGGCGTTGTCGCTGGACCATACCGTACACGTTGATTTCTCTTCCATCCAGCACAAAGAGGTTTTGATTTCTTTGTGTTTATAACACTAAATAAAGTCTAAATATAAGCTTTTCTTTCTCCGTCATCTACAAATGCCTTGCCTTTTGGACTTTATGATAACAGCAGCCTTTGTAACGTCTGGATTTCTTCGTCTGTTAATAGGATGGTATGGATCAAAATTCCTTCGTTTACAAAACGTAAATCTCAACCTAACCACATTGGTTTAAGTCTTTCCACTAATGTGTGTCTCTCTCTTTGCGTACTTGTTCACGAAATCAATATAATTCAAAGCTTACTCTTTCTTCCTTGATTAAAGAAATAAATATATTTATTACACCATACGGCTCTATATCATGTTTCCTTGGAAAACCATACTCATACACTTTACATTAACAAGCAGCAAATATTAGTTTACTGTCTTCCCAGTAATGCCCAATAATAAATCTCTCATTTAGTTTGATTTGTTGATAATCATTATCAGAAACACATTAAACATCTTTAAAAATGATTAAGATTCTTGTTTTTGAAACATGATATAATGAGTACAAAACATATATTTTCTACTATCTTTAAATGTCCAAATTTAGTTTTATACCTTATTTCTATAATTCTTCATTATCAAGATGTTTATTATCACATGTGAAGAAACACGTTTGGAGCATAGTAAAGACATGTTATGGATAATTGATCTCAGTTATTCATTAAATGTATGTCTACTGATATTTTAAGCTGTTTGTGTTTGATTCACATAAACAATAGTTTCACCTCTCTATTATAATGACTTCCAAGGTAGATCATAACATTCAAAATACAAAAAACGAACATCTAAATGTTATTAAATAACAATCCCTATAAACATGAAGCATAAATGATAAACTATTTTAGTTCAATCACTTTCTATTTCTCCTTTTTTCGGAGGAAGTTAGTTGTCAATTTAACAACAAGTGCAAAATTAACTTTCGTATGATTTTCACACTTAATGTTTTTTTTTCCATCTTTTATAGGGAAAGGGAGCAATAAATATAACTTATACCTTCGTATTCACTGTACATAATTTTTAGTGTAATTATGACGGACTAAGAATACCTTTTGACCAAACAAGGTTTCCATGTTAACCTTCCTTACATTTTTACATCTTGAACTTTGATGAAATTTTCCTTTTTTTCAATTTTATTAGACATATTCAGGTTGACTCGATTAACATATGTCACTAACTTCACTTTTTACCGAGTTTCTATTTTATGCAGTCTATCATTTAGGGTTAAAATATTGTTTTCTTTAGATACGCAAAATAACAGTCAATGCACTACCTATGAAAGGCAATACAAACCTTCTTGCTCTACCGACCTCATTAAATTATCAATCCTGTACATTACTCATTACACTTGTAACGAATAAATCATATATAAGCCTCTATAGATTCATTATCAATACTACCTCTAACTTTATCGTATGTTCTTGTATAATATTCGTTTTATATTTTTAATAATCTGAGGCCCCGTAATTTTGTGGAAGACAATAATTTTTTATACACTATTCTGAAATTATCTTTATTTAGATTGTAATTATTCATATATAATCATAATGCTAATCAATTTGCTACCCCAAATGATCATGCGATTGCTCAAGGGACTTTACATGGTTTAATAAGGAGTTTGACTATTTTTTTTTTCATATATGTATAACAAGAATGGTGGGTTTCTCCTAATGTTTCATGTACCAAGTTATTCAATGTAAATTTTGCATCTTCTAAAACTAATTCTCAGTCTTTGGGGTGACACATTACTAACCAAAAGAGCTGTCAAAGAAAATGCACCTTGAATCTTGTCACATATAAAATCGTGAGTCTGCTAAGTATACATTAAGTATGTCAAAGCCCTGTTTTTAGGAAAATGTATCTACTTCCAAAAATAAAAGGAGGTCGGAAAACTTAAGAGGCTGTGATGCCTTGTTCCTTCTTTGACTTAAAAGAGCAAAGTGAGGCAGCAAAGGCGTTTACTACATCTTTCTCTGAATTTTTTCATAAGACACTTTTTTTTTTCTTTTTTTGCCAGGAAGACAACAAGTCACCAAATTCCAAAATTCAATGTAGTCCCGAAGAAGTGAAGCAAAGATATCTGAAAGACGTGTCTGTACTAAGCAATAAACGGAAAAAAAAGTAAATATAATCATGCTATCATACTCAATACTATCTACAGGACATTCAGTGTGAAGAGATACTACCTTCGATTTTTGGCTGCCGCTAAGGCATTGTCTATTCACTAGGAACCTCGAGTAACATGCCAAAGTGTCGTACTTAAAAGTGGCAATACATGGATAACCTGGATGGAAGAGCAGAAGATGCTCCACCAAAGACAGAATGATCGTGCCAAGATACTTCAACATGTTATGAAGGGTGATATGGTTCAAAATAAACCGGATTATGGGATCAATGTAGGCTTAAAAAACAGAACTTCTGAGGGAGCGAGTGATCTTCACGTCTTTAAAGCAATGTTAATTAAGCTTAAATTTTAAGTGACATTTAGTTACTGTATACTGGGAAGGCTTTACAAAGAGAAGGATTAAAATATTGTCAAGAATAACAATATTTTCATCGTTTTTGTTGCTAAAAAATACAGCCAGAGAAACAAATTAAGAAATAAATCCATCGACAGATTGTTTATCGTTTCATATACAGTTTATATGCGTGTAGTTCTTGGCTATATGTATATATTTTAGCAAGTCATGATTTCTCATTCAATCTTAAAGTGGTTTGATGTCCCAGAGTAAAAAAGAAAAAAAATTGTACAAAACGGATTTTGAGCGGAGCGATAAATCTATTTTTGGGTGAGGTAGCCATATCGTCCTGATGGAAGTTCCTAATAGGTAGCTTCCTAGAGTATATTTGACTACAGTGATATTCCCAGAGAATTTTACGTTAAGGTATCCAGAATTCTAACTCCTGGAGCGAATATCCCTAAATAATCTCACAGGGATATCGCATAATATCAGAGGACGTATTCTTGACACGTCACATAGCTATCTTCACTCCGAACAGTATTAACGGTTCGAGGGGTTACAGTGACAAGAATCTGAAACGAGAATAAAAAGAGAGCCTCTCATAAGGCATCTCTCCTATTCCGTTTCTAGTGTGTATCTGATGAAGGCGGTAGCGCCCTCTTTATTCCTTGTAGCGATATACGAGGTGCTACAGATACTGTATTATAGGGAGGGGTCAATAAGCCCTTTTACAATAAAAGGAAGGGCTCTCCATCAAGATGACATAGCTACCTCACCCAAAAATAGATTTTTCGCTTCGCTCAAAATCCGTTTCTTGGGCTCAGGCCATGTCCTTATGGAAGTTTACCAGAGCATTACTGTATCTGTGGATTCTCAATCGGTGCCATACTCTCACAAAAGTATTTTCCTAGTCCGTCTAGACCTAGAGACCTATGATGTTACCGTCATACATCATTTCATCTAAGCATGAACTATGTTAGTGCTTCCTGCCCCCTACAGGGAAGAGTCATACTAGACTCTGGAAAAAGTCTCGAGGAGTACATAATAACTATGGATGACAGAATGACAAGCTTGCATAGAGGTCTCGCCCTATACATTATAAAGCAAAGTTTGTATAAGAGTATCCAATGTCAGTATGAATTTGTGACACCTTCCCTAATGTGACTACTCTTATTAACTATTGGTTAATGGTTGTATCCGTATAGGAACAAATTTTGCATCTCTGCCACTATCCCGTTAGGGTACCACGTCAACCCTTCCTAAGTAAGGGTTAAAGTGAGTGGACTTTTGCTTGATTCAGGGAATAATCATAACCCTGGATAGGTACGCTCCTCGGACACCCCTTTAAGGGTATACTCGGACGCGCGCGACCCCGACGCCAAAAAAAAAATTCTTGAAAAATCAGTTTTTGCAGTAACCTCCTTTTTTCTTTTGCCAAAAAAAAAACTTCAATGAATGCTTAAAACAACTGTAAAGATAAATACTACTCATCTGCAGAAAAACTATTTATTATAAATATTTTAAAAAATTAAGTAGAAAAAAAAGACCTTACATAAAAATTCATAAAAAAAAAAGTTTATACATATATACACAAATCCTTTTAGGAATTGATTCTTGAATGTTTAGGACACATCTTGATGTATTTTGGATGAAGTCAGACCCATGGAGGTGAAGATCTGAAATGAGAAAAAAAGGGTAACTTTTTTTGGCCAAAAAAATTTGTCCAAATTTCATGAATTTTTTTGGGTACCCAAATGAAATAGGAAGTGGCTATTTTTTTTAGGGAATAAACATATATTATCCTAAAATAGAAATATGTAATAAAATCTTCATTATTTTGTAAATTACATTTATATCAGGGGCCATATCTAAAGGTAATTTTTTGAGTACTTAGAAATTTCGTAAAAAAAATACATATATTTAATATATAATATGATATTTATGCAGGTAAAAATATACCAAAATATCACAAATTCTATAGTAACAAGAATATATATAGATAGGGCAACTTACGCTTCGGATATGTCCAAACAATGGCCGCCCACCACACTGACTCAGACTCCCTAATCTGCCACTTGAAATGTAGTAAGGGTATGTCAATTTCAAGGTGTAATTTACTAATCTAATTATTCTTGGATATGCATAAAAATTGTATGGTGGGTTGCTGGATAATTGTCGATTATTTTACGACTATAAAATTAAAATTATGACCCAAAAAAAAATTTTTGAAGGGAAATAAAATCGAAAAAAAAAATGTTAAACAATATAATATTTTAGCTAAAAAAATTTGATGATATTCAATCAAAAAAGAAGTAAACAAAATTTTCCGACAAATAAACATCTAGCGGAATCATTACTCTGTGATAGTTCCTTAGTACGTAGTAATTTTGAAAGAAATGGGAAAAAACGAAAAAGTGGCAATCGCAGGAAAATCGAACACATACCTATATATACGCCATATCTGGCTAAAATTAAAGATAGGCATGGGTAGCCAGATCATCTAGAAACACTTTCCAACACTATAAAAATACAAGTTTTGCGACACTACTTGCCAATTCCTTACGGTAACATGACTAAGCAAAAAAATGCAAAACAAATAAAAAGGGGCACTCGCGGAAAAATGGCTAACATTCTAATATACGGCATTTCAGAAAAAAAAATTCAGCCACGTGCTAGGCAAACCATCAAGGCACATTTTCCGACAAATAAACATCTAAATGAATCATTACTCTGTGATAGTTCCTTAGTACGTAGTAATTTTGAAAGAAATGGGAAAAAACGAAAAAATGGCAATCACAGGAAAATCGAACACATACCTATATATACGCCATATCTGGCTAAAAAAAAAGGTAGGCATGGGTAGCCAGGTCATCTAGAAACACTTTCCAACACTATAAAATTATAAGTTTTGCAACACTACTTGCCAATTCCTTACGGTAACATGACTAAGCAAAAAAATGCAAAACAAATAAAAAGGGGCACTCGCGGAAAAATGGCCATTCTAATATACTGCATTTCAGAAAAAAAAAATTTCAGCCACGTGCTAGGCAAACCATCAAGGCACATTTTCCGACAAATAAACATATAAATGAATCATTACTCTGTGATAGTTCCTTAGTATGTAGTAATTTTGAAAGAAATGGGAAAAAACGAAAAAATGGCAATCACAGGAAAATCGAACACATACCTATATATACGCCATATCTGGCAAAAAAAAAAGATAGGCATGGGTAGTCAGATCATCTAGAAACACTTTCCAACACTATAAAAATATAAGTTTTGCGACACTTCTTGCCAATTCCTTACGGTAACATGACTAAGTAAAAAAATGAAAAACAAATAAAAAGGGGCACTCGCGGAAAAAATGGCCAACATTTTATTATACGCATTTCAGAAAAAAAAATTTCAGCCACGTGCTAGGCAAACCATCAAGGCGCATTTTCCGACAAATAAACATCTAAATGAATCATTACTCTGTGATAGTTCCTTAGTACGTAGTAATTTTGAAAGAAATGGGAAAAAACGAAAAAATGGCAATCACAGGAAAATCGAACACATACCTATATATACGCTATATCTGGCTAAAAAAAAATAGGCATGGGTAGCCAGATCATCTAGAAACACTTTCCAACACTTTAAAAATATAAGTTTTGCGACACTACTTGCCAATTCCTTACGGTAACAAATAAAAAGGGGCACTCGCGGAAAAATGCCCAACATTCTAATATATGGCATCTCAGATAAAAAAAAAGACATGCACGTGTTAGCCCAACCATCAAGGCACACTTTCTAACACATAAACATGAAAAAAAAATCAATAATATACGGCAATTCCTTAATACGTAGTAAATTTTTACAAATACTGAAAAAAACAGAAATTGGCAACCGCAGTTAAATACCCAATATACCAATAACTACGTCGTATCTGACAAAAACAAAGTCATGCATGGGTAGCCAGATCATCTAGACACACTTTCCAACACTAAAAAAGCAAAAGTTTTACGACACTATTTGGCAATATCTTACGGAAAAATGACTTGGCATAAAAATGAAAAAAAATGAAAAAGGGTCACTCGCGGTAAAATGCCCAACATTCTAATATACGGCATCTCAGATAAAAAAAAGACATGCACGTGTTAGCCCAACCATCAAGGTACACTTTCTAACACATAAATATGAAAAAAAATCAATAATATACGGCAATTCCTTACTACGTAGTAAATTTTTACAAATATTGAAAAAAAAACAGAAATTGGCAACCGCAGTTAAATACCCAATATACCAATAACTACGTCGTATCTGACAAAAACAAAGTCACGCATGGGTAGGCAGATCATCTAGACACACTTTCCAACAATAAAAAAGCAAAAGTTTTACGACACTATTTGGCAATATCTTACGGAAAAATGACTTGGCAAAAAAATGAAAAAAAAATGGAAAAGGGGCACTCGCGGTAAAATGGTCCTCGTGGTGATGAACGACATTTCAACTAAAAAAAAAATCATGCACATGGTAGCCAAACAATCCACCAAGACTTTCCACAACTGATAACCTATACAAGTTGCACCATTCTACGACAATTTCATAATACGTAATAACTTTGATAATTATGCAAATTACCTTAGAAGGGTAAACTCGGTCGCGCTCGACCCCGACGCGTCTCAGAAATCGGGGAAGGAGTACAGCTACAGCAATGCACATCTGGACACTACTAGAGCGTGTAGGCGAGACACCTACTGCAGGTCGATCACCCACAAATTCAGTCACCGGGGTGAGTCACGTGAGAAAAACCTCTTTTTTTTTGACGATCGGGGTCGCGGACGACCCACCGTATCGTTCCAGGGTTAAAAGACATACCATGATAAAAATATCCATATTTTAATCTTAATGCTCAGTGCATTTCTAATAAAATGAGTGTGGGCAAATAAAACACAGGGTTCACTATGAACTA
>NC_090747.1:22919809-22927885 GCF_036898095.1 Palaemon carinicauda
AGTAAAGCATAGTTTGTAAAGAACCACTGCGTCAATATGAAATATTGACCAGTAATCCGCACAATACTTGTATCGGACAAAGGTTTATATCCGCATAGGAAGAAACTAATAAAACCGCCCTCGTCCCTTTATGGGACGGAGTCCTCCCATTAGGGGACTTCATAAACCAACACAACATAGCTTGCATAAAAGAACAATTATATTAGAATTATCCCAGATAAGGTACATAGAATAAATGCTCAATTATACCAATAAATTGACACAGGTGAAAGAGACGCAAGGTTCTCAAGAACAAGTTTATTGACAGACAATAAATAGACAGGTTAACAACAATTATATATATATATAAAAAGAGAATAACCCAAAACTTTAAGCATAAGTATGATAGTAAACAGAACTTGTTTATCTGAAAGAAAAAACATCCGATGCCACTTTTTTGAGATACCGAGGTATTAAGTCATAAAAGTCTGTATTACAAATCAATCACATTAGCGTTAGAAACGCTCGGCACACATGTCTGCACTTATGCTAGATTCACCTTTGAAAAAGGAACAGTCTATGTGGGCACTCGGTGCCCTCATTTAGTTTGTAGTACAGTATGTACCTACACACTCACCCTGGACTTAATCGTCCCAATTAAGACCACTGTTCCTCGCAGAGTTAAACAGTAGGGTTAACCACACGACCCACTGCTACCACAGATCTCTTTAGTTCCTCTACTTGCTTCGTATAGTGGCGAAAGAACACTCTGGAAGACTTCCAGCCGGTGTATGAACGGAGATGTTCAAAGTCCATACAATTAAAGAAATTTAGGGATGAGGCAACTTTCCTCGGATCGTGACCTGCGGGTGTACTGTCAGGATCCGCTCTGCGAATAAAATATGTTGATTCAGAGATAAATTTGAGCCTGATGTTTCTCCCCTGAATAGTTGACCACCCTTGAAGTCTGAAGTTCTACGAAGATAGACCTTTAGGCATTCTACTGGACATAGAGATTCATCTTCCTTCAGAGGGCAGATTCTCCAGGGACCCCACCTGTTGGTGGGTAACTCATTCTTGGCGAGAAACGTAGGATCCGGAAACTGGTTCAGTTCCCCCCCATCCAGGAACTGAACACGACCTGCCTCTCTCGAGAGGGCTACGATCTCACTAACACTGGCCCCGGACGCGAGTGCAAATAGGAAAATAACTTTTTGTGTCAAATCCTTTAACGCACATTCTTCATTGCTCAACAGGGAGGCGAAATGAAGAACTTTGTCTAAAGACCATGAAATGGGCTTTGGAGGTGCTGAAGGTCTGAGCCTAGCGCAGGCTTTCGGAACTTTATTAAAGATCTCGTTACCTAGGTCGATCTGGAAGGCATATAAAATGGGTCTCATCAAAGCAGACTTACACACTGAAATCGTGTTAGATGCCAACCCTTGACCATGGAGGTGGATGAAGAAATATAAGCAGAAGTCTATCGAGATCTCCTGCGGATTCTTCGCCTTTACAAAGGCCACCCATTTTCTCCAAGATGACTCATATTGCTTTCTAGTCGATTTGCACTTATATTCCTCTAGGAAGTCTATGCTGGCTTTCGAAATCCCGAAACGCTTTCTCACCGCAAGGGAGAGAAAATCATGAGCTGCAGGGTCCGGGTTTTCTGTAATGAAGCGCAGACAGTCGACTTCTGGACTTGCTGGGTCAGAACTGGATGTGGTAGCGGCACAAACTTCAGCTGTAGTTCCAACGCCAAGGGGAACCACATGCTGTTCGGCCACTTGTGGGCCACTATTGCCGCTACCCCCCTTGAAGGATCTCAGTTTGTTGAGGACCCTCAACAGAAGGTTGTGAGGGGGGAACAGATAAATCCTGGACCATCTGTTCCAGTCGAGGGACATCGCGTCCACTGCTTCCGCTAAGGGGTCCTCGTACGGGGACACGTACAGGGGCAACTTCTTGTTGTCTTTCGTCGCAAAGAGGTCTATCTGCAGTTCTGGGACTTGATTCAGAATGAAGGAGAATGATCCTGCGTCTAAGGACCATTCCGACTCTATCGGTGTGAACCTGGATAGAGCGTCCGCTGTCATGTTGCTGACTCCTTGAAGGTGAACTGCCGACAGGTACCACTTCTTCTTTTCCGCCAATCGGAAAATGGCCAACATCACCTGGTTGAGAGGTGGTGACCTCGACCCTTGTCGATTCAAGCATCTCACAACCACCTCGCTGTCCATCACCAATCTTATGTGGATCGAGTGACGCGGGGAGACTTTCTTTAAGGTAAGGAGCACTGCCATAGCTTCTAGAAAGTTTATGTGAAAGGTCCTGAATAGCTTGGACCAAGTCCCCTGGACTTTTTTCCGATGAGAGTGACCTCCCCATCCCTCCTTTGAGGCGTCTGAATGAATCGTCATCGACGGGGGAGGTGGCTGAAGAAGAACCGACTTCTTTAGATGTCTGGCTTGGGACCAAGGCCTGAGAAGAGTACGTAGCCGAGGCGGCACTGGTCTTCTCAGATCTCTTCGCGCGTTTGATGCATACCTTCTCCAAACTCCGGTTGCATCCTTTAGCTGTGCTCTCAGCACTGGGTCTGTCACCGAAGCAAACTGGAGAGAGCCTAGTATCCTCTCCTGTTCGCTGTCTTGATATCCTTTCGGAATCTAGAAGTCTCTTGACAGAACCCGCTATCCTCCTTCCTTTTCTTCGCCGGGATGGAGAAACAGTGTGACAAAAAGGTCCCAGTGGATTCCCAGCCACTGGAACTTTTGAGATGGAGAAAGGTCGAGACTTTTTTTCTGTTGATCTTGAAGCCTAGGTACTCTAGGAACTGGATCACCTGACTGGAAGCTTGCAAGCATTCTGTCTCGGATGCTGCCCACACCAGCCAGTCGTCCAGGTAGGCTACTACCTGAATTCCCTTTAGCGTAATTGTTTGAGAGCTGTGCTCGCAAGCTTCGTGAAAATCCTTGGGGCTATGTTTAGCCCGAATGGCATGGCGTCTGAAGGCGTACAGTCTCCGTTGTAGCCTGAACCCTAGGGTAGGGGGAGAGTCGACGGCTAATTGGAATGTGCCAATAGGCGTCTGACAAGTCTATAGAGACTGAGTATGCCCTCTTGGGCAGTAAGGTCCTTATGTGTTGCAGTGTTAGCATTTTGAATTTGCAATTCACTATGAACTTGTTGAGTGGCGACTAGTCCAGAATGACTCTGAGCTTTTCTGAGTCTTTCTTGGGAACACAAAACAGCCTCCCTTGGAATTTGATGGACTTCACCTTTCGGATCACCTTTTTCTCCAACAGTTCTTGAACGTACTCCTCCAGAACGGGGGTGGAGTGTTGAAAAACCGAAGGCACGGGGGTGGAGTGCTGTACCAGCTCCAGCCCAGTCCATTCTTGAGTAGGCTGTGGGCTCAGGGATCGAAGGTCCAACGATCCCAAAATTTCATCAGTCTCCCTCCTACCGGTATCATTTCACTTGGACTGCCGTCCTGAGGTCTTGCCTCCCTGACCACAGACCACCCCTGAATCCCCTTCCCCCTTGAGGGGCGCCTAGACGAGCCTCTGGCTGCTCCTCTAGGCTTTGCTCGAAAGGAAGAAGACTGTCCTTCGAACGTTGGGGTGAATGCCGTGGACTGGACCCGGCACAGCCTGGGGTACCCACTGAAAAGTGGTCGGGGTTTGTGGCACCATCTGGGGCACTGGAGGCAATGGCAATTGCAGTTGCTGTTGCTGTCTAGAAGGCTTGGCTGGCCGAGACGGTAGCCTAGTCCTCATATTCTTCCCTCTTTGGTTGAGGACCCTCATCCGGGGAAGACTTTCTTTTGATAGCCAGGCCCCACTTCTGGAGAAGGTTTCTATTCTCCACGGCGGCCTTATCAACAACTTATTTGACCACATCGGTAGGGAAAAGGTCTTTTCCCCAAATGTTGGAGGAGATTAACTTCCTTGGCTCGTGCCTCACCGTAGCCCCGGTGAACACGAACTCCCTACAAGCTCTCCTCGCCTTGACGAAGCCATAAAGGTCCTTCGTCACTGTGGCTAGGTGAGTCTTAGCCACCACCATGAACATTTCATGGACCTCGGGGTCACTTGCCATCGTCTCAAGAGTAGTCTGAAGAGACATTGAGGCAGCCAGTCTTTCTTTTGTCTCGAACTCTCTTCGTAAAAGAAAGTCAGACAGCTTGGGGAGGTCCTCGCCGAATTGCCGTCCGGCAATATCAGCCTCCAACTTCCCGACTGAGAAGGTAAGATGGACGTCCTTCCAGTCTTTGTGGGTCCATAGGCAGGGCCAGCGACAAGGGTTTTACACTCCTCCAGGGGAGGGGCAAGGCTTGCCGGCCTCGACTGCCTTTAGGACAGCCGCAAACCCTTTCTGTAAAAAGGGGAAGGCTCTAGCAGGAGAGGACACAAAGGAAGGGGAGCTTCTTGCTCAATGCAGCTACCTTCGAGTTAGAGAAGCCCCTTTCCTTCATCGAGGATGAAAGTAGAGCTTGAGCCTTAGCGTGGTCCATGACTATGACCTCCTTCGGCTCTGTCTCCTCCCTTGAAGCTGGTTCTTTTCTCAGCCGGACATAGCAGTCCGGATATGATGCCTTGCTGGGCCAGAATTCCACATCCTCTAGGGGAACTAAACCCCAGCTTATCCGAGATGACGATCTTTCCAGTCGTCATCGGCATGTGCTCAGCATACCTCCATGGGTTAGCATCTGAGCACAAGGGAAGGTCTTTCACATTGAGCCTTTTCCGGGACCCATGTGATTCTGCAAGGCACTGCATCCGCAGTTCCATAGCAGCCGCCTTCTCCTGATTCTCCTTCTGCAATTGTTGGATCCTTCCAACAATCGAAGAGAGGGTCTGTCCCAGCTCTACTGGGGAGACCGGCCGATGTTGAGGGAATAGGGCTCCGGAATCTGAACCGGAGTAGCCGACACCTCGTCGACCTCTTCCACTACGACGTCCGGGGCTTGAACTTCATCCTGACCTTCTGCCAGGAGGTCTTCTTCCAAACTCTCGTCCACGTCAGACATCCTGTCATCTAACTGGATGTCTTGCATCGCGACCGCGACTTCAACATCCACCTGACCTGATCTTGGGGGATCTCCTCTTGAGGCTGGGGAATCACTGCATCAGCTGATGCCTTAGGGAAAAGATACGCCCTCATCTTCTCACTTGGAAGATAAGGGCCAGAGGTGTTCTTTTGGAAGCCCCTTACCCAGGTACGAAGCTTCTCCCTTGCTATATCCCTTGATTCCTCTGTCCTAGGGGGAATCAAAAGCCTCAGTAATCAGATTAGTGCACACAGTACATACCTGAGGGTCCCAATACTGGAGATCATCCTTGGAGACAGCGCATGCTGCGTGTCCTCCTACAAAACTCATGTCCGCAGAGGTACTTGCTGCGGGACGTTGCAGAAAACATTTCCGCACTTCGGAGGGTCCTCCTGTAAAGAGAAGAAATTTCCCATGAGTATCAAGTGAACTATGTATCACTGGATATGCATAGTATAGCATAACAATTCATAAAGGAAAGACACACATTTGTGTTTCCCTCACAAACCCATTGTTGAAGCCTTCCAGATAATAAAATCAAATGGTTAATCTCTTCTAGAGTAACCAATGCAAGGTTTCCAGAGGAAACAGGTGAAGCTCACACCTAAGCAATGATTTTAAAATCCTGGATAATAGACAGGAAAGAACTCACTTTCCTATCTGTAGGGCAACAGCAAAGGAATGTGCAAGAAAAACACAAAAGTGTTAGAACACACAGTGCTGTACCAAAACCCATACCATAGTTTTCTTCCTACTGTATATGTTATACTGAAGAATACTAGTACAGTATAGGAGGATACGTGGGCCGGCCGGCACTTGCCGGCCGGCACACACCATAACTAGCTTTAAAGTATACTACTCAACAGCTATAAGGCGGCAGAACTCTGGTTCAAATGCATGTGCCGGCCGGCAACAGCCAATGTCGGCCGGCAATGGCTGCCGCCGGCAACTACACAAGGTAGTACCCAGCTGCCGGCCACACTCTTTGGTGACCGCAGGCAAGGGCTGACATAAGCTGGCCGGCAAAGGTACAAGACCGATGCCAGCCGGCAGCAAAAAGAACCAGAGGACTACACCTGCCCGGCTGCCGGCCTCATAGGCCGGCAGCCGGGGTCGGGTACAGCACTAAAAGAAAAATAGAATGGATGCCGGGATAAAGAGTGTACACTACCTCCAAGCCCGGCAATCCGAAAGAGTGCATATAAGGAAGGGGAGAATCTAATTCAGGCTTCCTGACCTATGCCGTCTGGCTCTACAGGCAGGCATGGATGAGGGACCAAGGGAGGTCCGGGCAGCACTCAAAATATAAGAGCTGAATCAATTCCACATCCTAACCTAACTAGGTCCAGATGTAGAACGACGTACAGTACTGTAAGATGGCTAGGCCATTACGGAGATAGAGGGGGGAAGGGACAAGAGGGTCCTACCAACCTTGCTTTAGTGACGGATCACCCGCAGCCAAGAAACTTATCTTAGCCTAAGGGAGATCTAAGGGGGAAGGCCAGCAATACTTGCCAGCTCCCAGAGCACCAAAGCAAGGAAGGTGTTGCTACTCCCAGGAAAGAAACTTATCCTCCCCCGAGAACAGCAACAAGGACTAGTCTGGTAGATCACAAAAGAAGGAATCATATCCACAGAAACCTTCGGTAGTGACCTAAGGAGGCTAAGCCACCTTTGTCTGTGTCAGGCCAGCGAGGGAGACTCTACCCCAAGCCAGACAAACACAGACTCAGACTAAAAAACTCTGTTGTTCTGTCCCTCTTTGAACCAGACTTACTGGAACAGGAAGGTACAGTAACACCCCAGTATAGTTTTATCGAAAAATAAATTCGGAAAAAACCACTTAGGGATAAGCCCAAGGCTTAAACAGAGGGAAAGGGATTGCATACCTTCTCCGAAGAAAAAGAAAGCAGACCGGGGAGTATGAGAAAGTATACTAAGGCTCCATAAGCAACTTAGCCTAGGTACCAAGAGAATCGATTACCTAAATCACCGAAACTCACTCGTATACTATCTTGGAAATATTCCACACAATCTTAAATGTATAAAACATAGCCTAAAGCTTCAATAAAATTTTTATTACACTCGGAAAAACCAAAATCATGCATGAAGTACTAGGACCAAAACGACTAGGCTACATGGCCTAGCGTAGGCCAGAATGGCGAATACTTCGCCAAAATAATACTAAGCACGAAGGAAATCCTATGTAATGCTAAATAGCTAAAATTTATTAAAGCAAAACAACGGGAATGTCGCTCTGACAAACTAAACTTATACCTAGCGAGCGGACAGCGTCCAAGACGCCTCCGGTAGGCTACGGCTCTTGTATCAAAGATTAATCCTATTAATCACTAAAAATTTACCAAGAGCCTACATTTATACAAAAAAGACATTATACTCAACTTATCAGAGGCCGACGAAGACGGAGAAGCCTTGAAAAGTAGAATAAATCCAAGATTTGCGAGAAACACAGGAAAAAACACCGAGTTGTTAAGCTACGCAAAAAGGAATACAGATGGCGCCAGGATTGGCGCCAGGCACGCTTACGAATCGGAAGATAGGGAGCCTTGGGAGCGGCTCCCCCTTTTTCTTTCCCGAATTCGTTTCTTGCCAATCACCTCCTACGAGACGAAATCTCTGTTCGGGACGCAGATTGCCATGTGGCGTGTCAAGAATACGTCCTCTGATATGTCGCGATATCCCTTTCAGGAGGAATATTCGCTCCAGGAGTTAGAATTCTGATACCTTAAGGTAAATTCATGGGAATATCGCCGTAGTTGTAATATACCCTAGGAAGCTACCCTATAGGAACTTCCATCAGGACGACATGGCTTGAGCCCAAAAATATATAATATGTGTGTGTATATATATATATATATATATATATATATATATATAAACATACTTATAAATAAATATAATATATATATATATATATATATATATATATATATATATATATATATATATATATATATATATATATATATATATATATATATATAATGATAATATAATATATATATATAATATATATATATATATAT
>NC_090747.1:22928385-22930885 GCF_036898095.1 Palaemon carinicauda
GTTGGATCCTTCCAACAATCGAAGAGAGGGTCTGTCCCAGCTCTACTGGGAGACCGGCCGATGTTGAGGGAATAGGCTCCGGAATCTGAACCGGAGTAGCCGACACCTCGTCGACCTCTTCCACTACGACGTCCGGGGCCTTGAACTTCATCCTGACCTTCTGCCAGGAGGTCTTCTTCCAAACTCTCGTCCACGTCAGACATCCTGTCATCTAACTGGATGTCTTGCATCGCGACCGCGACTTCAACATCCACCTGGACCTGATCTTGGGGGATCTCCTCTTGAGGCTGGGGAATCACTGCATCAGCTGATGCCTTAGGGAAAAAGATACGCCCTCATCTTCTCACTTGGAAGATAAGGGCCAGAGGTGTTCTTTTGGAAGCCCCTTACCCAGGTACGAAGCTTCTCCCTTGCTATATCCCTTGATTCCTCTGTCCTAGGGGAATCAAAAGCCTCAGTAATCAGATTAGTGCACACAGTACATACCTGAGGGTCCCAATACTGGAGATCATCCTTGGAGACAGCGCATGCTGCGTGTCTCCTACAAAACTCATGTCCGCAGAGGTACTTGCTGCGGACGTTGCAGAAAACATTTCCGCACTTCGGAGGGTCCTCCTGTAAAGAGAAGAAATTTCCATGAGTATCAAGTGAACTATGTATCACTGGATATGCATAGTATAGCATAACAATTCATAAAGGAAAGACACACATTTGTGTTTCCCTCACAACCCATTGTTGAAGCCTTCCAGATAATAAAATCAAATGGTTAATCTCTTCTAGAGTAACCAATGCAAGGTTTCCAGAGTGAAACAGGTGAAGCTCACACCTAAGCAATGATTTTAAAATCCTGGATAATAGACAGGAAAGAACTCACTATTCCTATCTGTAGGGCAACAGCAAAGGAATGTGCAAGAAAACACAAAAGTGTTAGAACACACAGTGCTGTACCAAAACCCATACCATAGTTTTCTTCCTACTGTATATGTTCATACTGAAGAATTACTAGTACAGTATAGGAGGATACGTGCCGGCCGGCACTTGCCGGCCGGCACACACCATAACTAGCTTTAAAGTATACTACTCAACAGCTATAAGGCGGCAGAACTCTGGTTCAAATGCATGTGCCGGCCGGCAACAGCCAATGTCGGCCGGCAATGGCTGCCGGCCGGCAACTACACAAGGTAGTACCCAGCTGCCGGCCACACTCTTGGTGACCGGCAGGCAAGGGCTGACATAAGCTGGCCGGCAAAGGTACAAGACCGATGCCAGCCGGCAGCAAAAGAACCAGAGGACTACACCTGCCCGGCTGCCGGCCTCATAGGCCGGCAGCCGGGTCGGGTACAGCACTAAAAGAAAAATAGAATGGATGCCGGGATAAGAGTGTACACTACCTCCAAGCCCGGCAATCCGAAAGAGTGCATATAAGGAAGGGGAGAATCTAATTCAGGCTTCCTGACCTATGCCGTCTGGCTCTACAGGCAGGCATGGATGAGGGACCAAGGGAGGTCCGGGCAGCACTCAAAATATAAGAGCTGAATCAATTCCACATCCTAACCTAACTAGGTCCAGATGTAGAACGACGTACAGTACTGTAATGGCTAGGCCATTACGGAGATAGAGGGGGAAGGGACAAGAGGGTCCTACCAACCTTGCTTTAGTGACGGATCACCCGCAGCCAAGAAACTTATCTTAGCCTAAGGGAGATCTAAGGGGGAAGGCCAGCAATACTTGCCAGCTCCCAGAGCACCAAAGCAAGGAAGGTGTTGCTACTCCCAGGGAAAGAAACTTATCCTCCCCCGAGAACAGCAACAAGGACTAGTCTGGTAGATCACAAAAGAAGGAATCATATCCACAGAAACCTTCGGTAGTGACCTAAGGAGGCTAAGCCACCTTTGTCTGTGTCAGGCCAGCGAGGGAGACTCTACCCCAAGCCAGACAAACACAGACTCAGACTAAAAAACTCTGTTGTTCTGTCCCTCTTTGAACCAGACTTACTGGAACAGGAAGGTACAGTAACACCCCAGTATAGTTTTATCGAAAATAAATTCGGAAAAAACCACTTAGGGATAAGCCCAAGGCTTAAACAGAGGGAAAGGGATTGCATACCTTCTCCGAAGAAAAGAAAGCAACCGGGGAGTATGAGAAAGTATACTAAGGCTCCATAAGCAACTTAGCCTAGGTACCAAGAGAATCGATTACCTAAATCACCGAAACTCACTCGTATACTATCTTGGAAATATTCCACACAATCTTAAATGTATAAAACATAGCCTAAAGCTTCAATAAAATTTTTATTACACTCGGAAAAACCAAAATCATGCATGAAGTACTAGGACCAAACGACTAGGCTACATGGCCTAGCGTAGGCCAGAATGGCGAATACTTCGCCAAAATAATACTAAGCACGAAGGAAATCCTATGTAATGCTAAATAGCTAAAATTTATTAAAGCAAAACAACCGGGAATGTCGCTCTGACTAACTAAACTTATACCTAGCGAG
>NC_090747.1:22935885-22938385 GCF_036898095.1 Palaemon carinicauda
GCTAGGCAAACCATCAAGGCACATTTTCCGACAAATAAACATCTAAATGAATCATTACTCTGTGATAGTTCCTTAGTACGTAGTAATTTTGAAAGAAATGGGAAAAAAACGAAAAAAATGGCAATCACAGGAAAATCGAACACATACCTATATATACGCCATATCTGGCTAAAAGAAAAAGATAGGCATGGGTAGCCAGATCATCTAGAAACACTTTCCAACACTATAAAATTATAAGTTTTGCGACACTACTTGCCAATTCCTTACGGTAACATGACTAAGCAAAAAAATGCAAAACAAATAAAAAGGGGCACTCGTGGAAAAATGGCCGTTCTAATATACGGCATTTCAGAAAAAAAAATTTCAGCCACGTGCTAGGCAAACCATCAAGGCACATTTTCCGACAAATAAACATATAAATGAATCATTACTCTGTGATAGTTCTTTAGTACGTAGTAATTTTGAAAGAAATGGGAAAAAACGAAAAAATGGCAATCACAGGAAAATCGAACACATACTTATATATACGCCATATCTGGCTAAAAAAAAAATAGGCATGGGTAGCCAGATCATCTAGAAACAGTTTCCAACACTATAAAAATATAAGTTTTGCGACACTACTTGCCAATTCCTTACGGTAACATGACTAAGCAAAAAAATGCAAAACAAATAAAAAGGGGCACTCGCGGAAAAATGCCCAACATTCTAATATACGGCATCTCAGATAAAAAAAAAGACATGCACGTGTTAGCCCAACCATCAAGGCATACTTTCTAACACATAAACATGAAAAAAAAATCAATAATATACGGCAATTCCTTACTACGTAGTAAATTTTTACAAATATTGAAAAAAAACAGAAATTGGCAACCGCAGTTAAATACCCAATATACCAATAACTACGTCGTATCTGATAAAAACAAAATCACGCATGGGTAGCCAGATCATCTAGACACACTTTCCAACACTAAAAAAGCAAAATTTTTACGACACTATTTCGCAATATCTTACGGAAAAATGACTTGGCAAAAAAATGAAAAAAAATGAAAAAGGGGGTACTCGCGGTAAAATGCCCGACATTCTAATATACGGCATCTCAGATAAAAAAAAAAGACATGCACGTGTTAGCCCAACCATCAAGGCACACTTTCTAACACATAAACATGAAAAAAAAAATGAATAATATACGGCAATTCCTTACTACGTAGTAATTTTTACAAATATTGAAAAAAAACAGAAATTGGTAACCGCAGTTAAATACCCAATATACCAATAACTACGTCGTATCTGACAAAAACAAAGTCATGCATGGGTAGCCAGATCATCTAGACACACTTTCCAACACTAAACAAGCAAAAGTTTTACGACACTATTTGGCAATATCTTACAGAAAAATGACTTGGCAAAAAAATGAAAAAAAATGAAAAAGGGGCACTCGCGGTAAAATGGTCCTCGTGGTGATGAACGACATTTTAACTAAAAAAAAAATCATGCACATGGTAGCCAAACAATCCACCAAGACTTTCCACAACTGATAACCTATACAAGTTGCACCATTCTACGACAATTTCATAATACGTAATAACTTTGATAATTATGCAAACTACCTTAGAAGGGTAAACTCGGTCGCGCTCGACCCCGACGCGTCTCAGAAATCGGGGAAGGAGTACAGCTACAGCAATGCACATCTGGACACTACTAGAGCGTGTAGGGGAGACACCTCCTGCAGGTCGATCACCCACAAATTCAGTCACGGGGGTGAGTCACGTGAGAAAAACCTGTTTTTTTTTGACGCTCGGGGTCGCGAACGACCCACCGTACCTATCCAGGGTTAAAGAACATGTTAATGCTATGTTTAGAGAGAAACAGAAAAAGAGAGAAGTCTTATTTAAAAGAGCTTGTTAATGCTATCATGGTTTTCTTTGCTTCACTTTTTTCTTTCTTTCTGTTCATCACGCTGGCCCTTCTCACAAATGATCGTTGCCAACAATCTCTTAGTCCTTTATCCGGATCAACAAAAGGCGTTCTATCTCTTCCAGGGTATTGCTAAGATGTCTTGTAATAATGGTGATCCCCTTCGATGGTTATTTGCTTTAATGGCTGCCTTCAGCTTGATGATCCTCAAGATCATAGGCCTATTCCGGCCATATTGTTTAGCCATACAGTATCACTCACATGCACACTGCTCTCATGTTTTTCTATAATGTCTTGCTTCAATTCTAATGAAAGAATTCCTTCTTCCTATACTGAAACTTACCTTTTTAGGCACCATGATTATAGGTAAAATCAAAAAGAAAATGTGAGAAAAGGAAGAAAATAAGCACTGTTAATAACAGACCAAACAGAGGACAACCACACGATACACACAAGAATAGAGAACTGAGCACCCGACGCTCAATGGCGTAATGTTTACTCAGTGTGTCGAAATAAAATTCGGGTGTAAAGTCAAAAATTTGCTCGAATTTTACTTTGGATGTTGGAAAATTCGGATATAGATACG
>NC_090747.1:22943385-22975885 GCF_036898095.1 Palaemon carinicauda
CAGAAAAACCATAAACAGGGGCAAGTGGAAAGACATGTCTGATGCATTCGTTTTGCATTGAACTAGTGACGTCTGATGATGATTATGATTGTATGTATGTATAGTTTTCTATTTTGTTTAGTATATATTCTTAATCATGGCTTTGAATTGTCATTCAAATTATAAAACATATATTAATATTTTATTCAGGGTTAAAAGCCATGTTTTCCAAGCTACCAACAAAACATGTTGAGCAAATAAATAAAATAATACTCTCCCTGGTGTCCATTTACATCTTTTCGGCGTATTCTTTCTTGGTAACTGATGTAGTTAAGAAAGTTTGGGAATAACCTCTGCATAGAAGAAACAAAAAAAGCAAGATTCACCAAATATTTGCAAGAAAATGTATCTCGAAGCTGGGCAGCATTAGTTTTGTTGCAAAGTTATTTATTCAATTTGGAGATTTCGAAAAACAGGATGAGATCTACGATATTAACCGGGGGAACCGTCATCTCAAGAAAAAACATTCTTATGAATATTTGCCGCTTTTGAAACATTTTTTTTTTTTTTTTTTTTTTTTTTTTTTTTTTTTTTTTTTTTTTTTTGCACTGTGGTATTCGGAAATGGGATAACTTGTAACCAGGTTATTTCTGGTTGATAAATTGTGGCTTCATCACACCACATTCTATAATGTCATTTTTACTTATCTTTAGTGATTTCTTTAATGCAAGAGGATGCGGGTTAAGTGAAAAGGCCTAATTCCTTCAATAGAGAACTATTGGAAATTCACAAAACTAATGTGCCTGGTGGAACAACACAGAATGATATTCAATATTGCTTTGTTATCATTTACATCAACATCTCCGCTATAGAATATATTTATAAAATTATGGGATTCCGCGAGAGAGTTCAATTATAAAAAAAGACGATATCAGAATACTAAAATTATATCATGTAAAAGATTCCATTTATGGTATATGAGGACAATCATGTTCCAAGAAAGAAAGTTCAATATATTTTCGACATACGTTAATCCTTTGTTTATATACTTCAAATAAATTAAGTAATAAACTCTGATAACCAGGTATTAGGTATGAACTTATTTGGTTACAGTTGAAAAATTTATCCCTTTTACGATAAATCTTGTCAGAGGCATGTGAAATATTCAATAATACGAACTATTAACCAATGATTCTAATGATTAAAAATATTTCTTCAGTGGATATTCGACACAATTTGATTCCCTACTTTCTTAGGAACTTTTAATTTCTGAAAAAAAAAAAGATCAGCATATATAGGTGATCGATATAAACCAGATATGTAAAACAATTTCTGTTTGGGCCTTCATATTTCCCTTATTTGGGACACTGAGGAAACCGAAAATATAGATAGATCAAAAGTAGCTAACCATCCGTCAAGTTTTTTCCTACACAAATTCACAAACTTTCTATCACTTATTTATCAAGGCCAAAAAATGTCGGAGATGTAGGTGAAGAAATTTAAAAAGAGAGAATATTCGACCCTTATCAATTTTGGTTTCTCCTTATAATGAAACTATCGTTCTTTTTTTTTTTTTTTTTTTTTTTTTTTGATATTATCTTCAAATACTTCATAAACTAATAATTCATAGATAGTTGTTTTTATCGTCCTCATTTTCGAGTATAGGTTTTCCATCTTAAAAAAAGAAGAACATTTCATTTCATGTGTTTGGAAATTGGGGAAATATTTACCAGTTTTACATATGAAATTCTTTACTCGGCTAATGAGAATTTTGTGTCAGAAAGCTTATAAATTTGCGTTAGCAGTTTAAACTGATACTGGAATTTATTACAATGAACGTATACGTATTCATGTATTGTAATTAAACATAATTCGCAGTGCCCAAACGTACTTAACATTTGTAGTTTGTAACTGAGGAAAAAAGAAAAAAAAATATTCTATGGCTAGATAAAACTACTGAAACATTTATATATTTATTAGGTTTTCATAATTTCCTTCACTATAGAAGGTATTCCTTCTGGTATATTACATATATAAACTATAAACTCAATAAAACCTATAAAATGGGGGTAAAATTGCTTTATTAGATTGGACATTTATATTCTTCTACATAACATAGACATATCTCAACAATATGTAAAAGGGGATTGCAATTATTGCTTGTTGAGATTAGTTTTAATCAGACATAAATATCTAATTCGCATACTTTTTAAGAAGACACCAGCACAATGTTAGTAATGAATAATAAACGAATATACGTTGCAGGGATATGTTCTACAGTGGACACTTTCCCTATCTCCTTCCAAGATTCAAGATTCTATCCATAAATATCTGAATGCGATTCACCCGATAATAAATCCTATTTACTGTCGTATTTAAGGATTTTAATGGATTTACTTCGCCTGAACCTAATGGAAATCTCGAATGGGTAAAGGATTTGCAACAGAAAATGGACCTAAGTGGATTCTTGTCAACGCGTACATTACCTGAGGTAATGTATGTTTTGATTTGAATGTCTAATAAGAAGAATGGCTTCAAGTTAAAATTGATACACATTAGGATAAACTATCTAATGGTCCTACATTTTCGTTATCTATATAAAAAAGTTACCTGTTTTATGTTTCATTTGGTATCATGCAATTGCTCACGGTATTACAAAAGCCATGCAATTTTATTATAACATCGCTTTGTAAAATTTACGCTCAGCTGCTTTTATAAGTATACACGTTTACCTAGCGTTAATTCTATACAAAAATGACTAATGCTAAGAAGCTTTTGTATACATATATATCTAATACACAAACGTTTCATTCAGCAATAAATATTCTATTTGAGCAAACAGTAATATATATATATATATATATATATATATATATATATATATATATATATATATATATATATATATATATATATATATATATACATATACATATATATATATATATATATATATATATATATATATATATATATATATATATATATATATATATATATATATTACTGTTTGCTCAAATAGAATATTTATTGCTGAATGAAACGTTTCTGTATTTTATATATATATATATATATATATATATATATATATATATATATAGATAGATAGATAGATAGATAGATAGATATAGAGATATATAGATAGACAGATATGTATATATAGATATATAGATATATATATATATATATATCTATATATATGCATATATATATGTATATATATATATATATACATATATATATATATATATATACACACATTATATATATATATATATATATGTATATATATAGATATATATATATATATATATATACATATATGTATGTATGTATATATATTTATATATATCTATATATATATATATATATATATATTCATCAGTCCGGAAGCTTATTTAATTAATATGTTTATCTTCCCAATGTCCCACCTAATCATTTTCACTTGTAAATTCAGGTTTAATTTTATCAAATATTGTCTATGTCAGCATCGTGCTATTTCCCCTTTCCCTTCTTCTTCTTCATCAGTTCTCAGTCATTATTGTTTAGAAAGCAAAACACAGTTCCAAGCAATGATTTTATTTTGAAAACATCCTCCATCTTTCCCCTTTCAACCAAAATCCGCTTAGGGTGATTTTTCATGATCTTTTTCCCACGTCTTGCTTACCTCGTCTTCGTCGCATATTAATTGATGTTCGGAGCAAATAACGCTAAATAAGACGTAATTCCACAAGAGTTCTTCATCAGGAGTACTTACGTATATAAATTGCTAGAATAATGTATTTTGTTATCTTTATTCTCTGCGTATTCAATAAGAAATGTATGCCAGTTTATTCATCGATTTTACTGATTATAATTTACTCATGATGATTAATCATTAGGTATTCTGTTTTCACATTACATTCCAGACTAAAATCTGACTATTTTTATATGTATAATCCTGGAAAGTATAGAAAAAATTTGTTTTTAAATACCTCCAATCTCATAGAGAGAGAGAGAGAGAGAGAGAGAGAGAGAGAGAGAGAGAGCAAGTAATATAAAGGATGTAAGTTATAATTTTTACGTCAAAATACATATGTATGTTAATGACTTCTCATGCCTTTGAAAACGAATCATCCATTTGTAATAATCTACTGATGAAGTCAAATGTCTGTTTGTAACTTATTACAGAAGGTAGGTGAACATTAACAACAAAAGAAATGGGTCCCTAGAGATTATGAATGCACACAAACAGGCAAACACTTGGGCGCGCGCACACACACACACACACACACATATATATATACATATATATATATATATATATATATGTATATATACATACATACATATATATATATATATATATACATATATATATATATATATATATGTATATATATATATATATATATACATATGTAAGGTATACATAATATAATCCATGACCCAAGGGATCAATGGAGAAGTTAGGAGAGGAGTGTGGGAACGCTATGTCATGAACAGGATACGAAAGTCAATACTAAGCTAAACCTTTGCAAGGTAACATTTTGTATGAAGAGTAAACACAATGCAAGCATCCCGTGAGAAACAGTTGAGTGTCTCAACGGAACCAGATGGCTACCTGTAGTAATGTTGTGTTATCATATTTATGTAAAATGCTGAGATAACTAATGAAACGTTATCAAAAAACTTGATATTTTTGTTAGTTCTTTCAAAATTGTCATATAGAAGGGTCATCCGCCCAAAACCATCTATACACTTGTGATGGTGCTACTAATAAACTATTTTAAAGTTAACTTACATAGACTTATTCAGAAGAAGTAACCTACAACTATATATCACATTTAAGAGACATGAGACAGAACTCTAATGTGTATTTATAACAGTACCACACCAACAATTGGTGGCAGCGAATCAACTTTACAAAACCAGAGATATCATCTTTAAGAACCAGTAATTTAAACTGTAATACTTAGCAGTTACAACAGTAATGAATGCACAATTTCGACGAAGTATCTACGTCTACCGAAGAAATGAACGCATCGAACATCAACTATAAATATTATACAAACTGAGGAACTGGATCTTCAATCAACATCTTAAGAAGACGAAAGAATGGCATTCAGCTTTATCGACGTATATTAAACATTCAATAATCATATCCAGGAAACAACACATTCAACAATATGACGGGATATCAAAAGGAAAACATTCACTTAAACAGCTAAACTCTCGCAAACCAGAGAGAGAGGAAATGACGTCATTTCCCTTCGCCCATATATACTGAAAGCTAAGTACATTTCTTTATTCAATCAGTTTTAGTCAGTGAAGTGTTGTTATCATGAGTCGATCGTCCATTATTGCTGGGGTGAGTTGTTTGCAAACCTTAATTTTTTCCTTCATTAAAGGAAACTGTATTCAACTTCGAATTCTCGTCTAGAATTTTTTTTTTCTCTCTGTGCTAATTCCATTTTCTTTCAGAAGTTCTCGGGAAATATCTTTATATTAGTATCATTGTTTTGGGGGATTTTGTTATAATCTGCAACATATCTTTATTATATAGAGCTTATGCGTTTACGTAGTGGACGTCTGTATTCATGTAGAGTAACCCCATCCCCGCTCTCGTAGTTACCCTGGTAAGTGCTCGTTCAGCTATCCTTCCTTTTCAAGGTCGGGTCAATGGGTTCTTACCTCAGAATGTCGAGTCTTGGATTTCTTCCGTTGACGTTCACTTAAATGCTAAACATATCATAGACACAATTGTACATTTGCAAGAAGCTAAAAGTTTTATAGACTTTTCTAAAGGGGATGCAAATGCGTATCTGAGGGGAATTTCTTTTCAAGAGGCAGTTACATAGGACGATTTCAAAGTTAGGCTACGTGCGATCTCTGGCAGTGAGGATGCCTTAGATGTAGTTTTAGCATTAGGAAATACACTTAATCAAGCCACTATGACTCGGCTTAATGTTATAGAGAGAGCAGCTCTCATTGCCGATAGGCTTAACGAATATCAGGATATTTTAGGTAATTCCACTCGAGTAACTGGAGATAATATTGCGATGTAAGATTTCTTACGATTATTGCATTTAACCTGCATGACACTTATGTAGCCAGAATCTTTAGTACGGTGTTTTGATAAAAAGTTAACACCCGAAAGTACAGAATTGGATGTATAAAAACAAATAAAGAAACACATGTCTAAGTGTACTGATCTAGATCCCTTGTTTAAACAAGTTTTTGCCAAAAATGAAACTAAGCCACAACATGTAAACGTAGTTAATAATAGTTAAGTTGCAGGAATGACGTGTTATAATTGCAAACGTCAAGGTCACTTGATCGCAGACTGCTGAACGCGATTCTGTTCATCACATAATAGTTCACCTCATTCATATAGTCGATGCTACACGCATAATCAACAACAGAATCCTAGAAACACAGTCAATTCCACAGTCAATTCCTTATGGAAATAAAAAGAAAAATCCTCAGTTCAATAAGAAGAAACAGCCAAACGTCAATACAGTTAAACCAAAAACAAACAAATAGTGCTTCAAATAACTCTGATCCTGGGCCGTCTCGCCAGAACTCGCAAGGTCAGACTAATTTTCAGAATGTGGAGAGCAAAGCAAATACCACATAATTAACTCCAATGGGGAAGAGAGTGATGTTGGGTCATTCGTATCAACATCAGTAGTATCAAATAATCAATTTAATGTTTTATCAGATCATTGTGAGGCAATAGATTTTCCTATTAAACACACGGCTGAATCAAATAAATCAGTGCATGCTCCCGTAGATTTGCAACGAATTCACACAATAATAAGCCAAAATAAGTTACGATCAACATTGTATGCTGTAAATTTAGAACACAGATCATTTACATTATTTTTTGACTCTGGTAGTCCACGTAATATCATGGATTTGAGGACACATCACTTGTTGTTTTCAAACTTCCCTATAGATAAGTCTGGAGTAAGGCTCTCGGGTATAGGAAATAATGAATTAAATGTAATAGGCGTAACTCATGTTCAGAACAAGGTCGGTAAGTGCACGTTTGCCGATACCTTTGTTGTTGTACAAAACATTGATATGTATCCAGCTGTAATTATAGGATACCTGTCTATGGGCAATCAAAACATTATCTTAGCCCCTGCCAAACACGGCGTGTATATCAAAGGAAAATTGTATAAGCCTTCTAATACCTTAATATTAGTTTTGTATAAAAAGGAGACGACAAATAAAACAGTGACGAAGGTTGAAGAACCAATCACTTATCTCATTAATAAAGAAATAATATGCGCAACCCAACAGAATTCTTGTTCACCCATAATATCATCTTGCACGCAATCTATCGAGCCGAACGTAACTTTGAATAAAAAAGTGCGAGTAAAGAAAACGTTGCCGGGATCTGAAATATTAATCCTTTCCGACACTTTGAAAACTAACGGATTGTCCGTTACGCAAGCTATTTATACTGTCGGCCCACAACAACAATGTAATATTGAAGTCTGTAATCATTTAAATACCACTTTAGTAATTCACAAAAATCAACATATCTTGGATGTAGAAGTTTATAAACATCGTATTTTTACCGTCGCTGAAATCAATCACGCTCAATCAGTTGCGGATGAATCCCTTTTGCAATCTATTAAAAATAAAATCAATAAAGACATTCAAGAAGAGGAAATTCAGCAAAAATTTTTTGGACTTTTGACTGAATATCATGATGTTTTTTCCACTATGGATGGATCCTTAGGAAAAACAGATGTTATCAAACATCAAATATTGTTAAAGGACAAGCATGAAATTATCTATGTACCCCCGTATAGACTCCCTATGAAATACCAGAATGAGATAAATGATTAAGTAGGTAAAATGCTAGAAGAAGGAGTCCTTGGGAAATCGAGCAACCCTTATAATTTTCCATTAATTGTTGTACCGAAAAAATGATCGATTCCTAGTGCCATGTGTGACGATATCTTATCTTTGTTAGGTCAGAATAAATATTTTACCAGTTTGAACTTACTTAAAGGTTTTCACCAGATATCATTAGAAGATAATAGTATCTCATACATTGCCTTCAGCAAAGCCAGGGGACATTATGAATTTTGGCATATGCATTTTGGTTTATGTTGTGCTCCCAAACATTTACTAGAAGGATTAACATAGTGTTTGGAGACTTGCTAGGGGATATATTGCATGCCTATATGGACAACCTTGTAATCTTTTCTAATACCTTAGAAGAACATCTACGTAAACTAGAACTAGTACTACAGAGACCAAGACAGCATAACTTAAGGGTAAAGATTAGTAAGTGTGAATTCTTCAAGACAGAATTATTCTCTTTAGGTTTTACGGTGTCTAGTCAAGGTCTTAAAGTAGTCCACGATAAGGTGTCGGCTATCCGTAACTTCCCGATACCTACTAATGTCAAGGGAATACAGCAATTTCTGGGGTGTAGTGGATATTACAGGCGTTTTATACGCAATTATTCAATAATAGCCGCTCACCTAATTGATCTTACGAAGAAGGGCATAGATTTCATATGGTCTGAGCAGCATCAACAGGCGTTTCATACCTTTAAAGATGAACTGTGTAGTTCTCCTATCTTAAAATTTCCTGACTTCGGTAAGGAATTCTTCATTGCAACAGATGCCTCAGACTTAGGAGTAGGTGGGGTATTGCTTGAGCAATATGAAAAACAATTTTTCCCGATAGTTTTTTATTCTAGAAAACTGAGAACTTCCGAAAGTAAGTATACAGTAATAGACAAGGGCTAGCTATTTTTAATTCACTAGTGCATTTTAAGTTCATAATATACGGTTATCACGTCAAGGTTCTTACTGATCATAAACCACTAACCAAATTCTTTAAAGGCTTTAGTCACAGCCCCAAACGAACTCGGTGGCATTTGATCATCCAAGACTTTAGTGCGAGAATCGGATATTTACCAGGGAAAGCAAATATCATTGCTGATGCATTATCACGCAACCCCGTGTCATATTTACGGAGCCATTAGCTGAATTAATAGATATATCAACATCCATGCCTATTGTTAAAACTGTATCTGTACAGGAAGATCTGGGCTGGAGTGCTGAATTATTACAGACTGAGCAAAGGAAAGATCAGAAATTAGAAAAAATCATAAATGCTTTGGAAGGAAATCGTAAGGAAAAGGAATATATAAAGTATACGCAGCAGAATTATATAATCAAGGATAATATTCTGTGTAGATCCGGGACAAGGAAAAACCACAATACACCACAAGTGACTAACGACCAGGTAGTGGTACCAATCTCACTTATACCCACTGTCCTAAATTGGTTGTATGCAAATCCATTGCATGGACACCCGGGGTTCTCCATAATGTCACAGAAAGCCAAATCATTGTTTTATTGACATACGAGGCTTACAGATATAAAAAAAAAAAAACACATATCTAATTGTCGTACTTGTCAGGAAAACAAAGGGCACACGAAAACACCCGTCAGCCTAGGGGCTTATCCCGTACCCAATCAACCCTCTGAAAGAATACATTTAGATTTATCAACAGGATTTTACGAGTCAGACAGAGGAAATAAGCACCTCTTAGTAATTGTAGATACTTTGACTCGATATACAGAACTGATAGCGCTTAAAACTAAAACTGCGATTGAATGCGCTAGGAAGTTTTACGAGTGTTATATTTGTAAACATGGAATTCCACACATGATAATCTCAGATTCGGGTGGAGAATTTGAAAATCATTTCCTTAACTCATTTTGTGAATTCCTTAGCATAAAGAAAATCAATACCATGATCTATCACCCGGAGTCGAATGGGCTAGTGGAAAGAGAGAATAGGAAGGTTTTAAACATATTAAGATTAACACTAGGGGGATCAGACTTCAACTGGGATATTGCAATACCTGTGGTACTAAGTACTCTGAATCACTCATATCATGTATCAATTAAAGTGTCGCCGCACGAGGTATTGTCTGGTACTCGTTAGAATGCCTTTCCATGTATTAACGCCTACAACTAATTTATCAAATCCTTTAAAGGATTGTATAAATGAAAGCAAAAGTCGTTTTGATATCCTTCAAAAGAATTTAGAAGAATCATAAATCATGATGAAAATGAATCATGATAAAATAGTGAAGCTAACTAAAACATATACCGTGGGTGATAATGTATACATACAGGTAAATGTACGTAAAGGATTCAATTACAAACTAACACCTAGGTTTACAGGCTCATTTAACATTTTGGAAACATTAACAGCCAATAGATTTAGAGTTCAAAACGTATCCTAACCCACTGATGAGAGAATTGTATCATTGGCTCACATAGGAAATTAAAATAAGAGAGAAGGAAGTGAGGGAAATTTTTTTTATCTATGAAACTTATGTTTGTATGTTATTTTTTTCTTCTTCTTAATACAGGAATAATTACATATATTTTTCCCATTGCTGGTTTCCAAGATGAAGTTCTTATTGCTGGGAGCGATATTGTTCACTCAGACATTTTTCTCGTGTGGGAAGACCTCTAAAACTAAAAATATAGATTTTAAATATGGCACTATAGTAGAGAGAACAGAAAACGTTTTTATTACTGCAAGTAATATAGGTATAGAAGTACACATGCAAGCTATTTTTCTCCCAGAGAATGACGTCACTAGCTCAAAGAGCGACATTTCAAGGTTTGCTGCTTCAATAAATGAAATGCATAAAAGACATTTTCCTTTTAATACAGAGAGTTTGCTTGCACCGACAATGAGAATGGCAGAAATGCTTTCACAAAACTTGCAAAATAAGACTTACGAGGCAGAATCTTTGGCTCGTGACCTTCTGATGTGGATAGTATGACACTAACCTTGAAAGACGTAACCCGTTTATTTTTGCTGCCCTAAACATCTTTGGATCTGTAGCAAATTTAGGCTTAGGGATTTTAATCGTCTTAAAATAAGTAATCAAAATAGGAAAATTGAGTTGTTGGAACATGAAAATAAATTAGTTTTATCAGAACTAAGAAATCAGTTATAATCAATTAATCAAATTATGAGTTTGGTAAACGAACATTTTAGTAATCTCAGTAAGATTATGGAAGTACAAGACTTGTTGGCAACGTTAACGTATTATAATTCATAAAATAGATCATATCCGTACTAAAATTGCACATTTCATTGAGAAAACAAAAGACTTTGTGGAAGCTATTACGTTAGCAACTAAAGGTGTTCTCTCACCACATTTGTTGCCAATAAAAGACTTAACGTTAATTTTGGAGAACGGACGGAGAAAATAGGTTATATTCCTTTGTTAGACGCACATAGGTTAGAATTTTATTACAGCCTAATACAGTAAGCGTTGAAAATTACAGGATTATGATTACAGTTCCCTTTGATTCTTCCGATGCCTGGCAATCATACAAGATATCACCATTCCCGACTTTCATGACAAATAACTCAAGCCCGGTAATATCCAGTTTGACAGGACATATATTGATTTCCCATGATAAGAATACATATACGGTCATTAAAGACTTAGATAAATTAACTCACTGTTCAGATGAAATGAATAATAAAGTATGTACAGCTGACTCCTTTGAATTCCATAAAAAAATCAATGGATTTATGCGAGTTAGGTATAGTGCTAAACGGTGCTCTCTCCCATACATATGAAAATTGTCTGCAAAAAACTTTATTCCTTTGACGATAATAAGTTCAATTACAGATTGAACAACGGCTCGTGGATACGATACGACAAAGCCAGCTTCAATGTGTCATGCCCGGACGGATCCACGTCCTATTCCCAAATCTTCGTTGCAGCAGATGGTTGCATCGGTACGTCCACGAATCACACTGTCGAAGGAATTAACACTATCATCAGGGAACGGGCCTACTTTGCGAATTTCACGTGGACCACTACAATCCCATCTTTACCTCTTCCATACAACACACGAGTGGCTAAGCGGTTGATGAAATTAACCGAGATGGATCACCCGTCACCGACTTATGCAGATCTTCGTTTCTACGTGTTACTAGCACCAGTCAGCGTTACATTGATGATATTTATCACCGTTAACATCTTTGTTTGGCGTAGGTTAAGGCAAAGACAGGTGAAGCTCAAGAGGAACGTTTGCCATGTCCAGAAAACACTCCTTTATTTTTTAAAAAAACTTTCAATTTAGAGCCGTTTGAAATTGGCCATTTCATTCACTCGAAGGAGTAAAATTGTCTGGAAAAGGGAAGTGCACAAAAAGTGGTTAGTACGCTAGTAATATGTAGTTGAAGAGACTCTAGGACATTTGCATTTTAAAAACATTTAAAAAAGAAAAAAAAAATTGGGCCACCTTATAAAATGTATAAGCCATATATGTTAAAATAAAGTATCTTTGAGCATCTAATAAAAAATATATATATACATATATATATATATAGTATATATATATATACAAGACCATGGTGCGTGTACGTACCAGGAATTTCTTTTTTTTTCACTGAAATTTTATCTTTACTAAGGTAACAAATATTCATTATTAGTTACCATACTATAATAATCTGTATTTTTGACAAAGGTGACGACTATTCTTTAACAAGTTACCAAATCATATGTACATCAGTATTTTTGTGGGGTATCATATAATCATTTGCTAGCAATGTACCATATAATAATCTGTATTTTCCATGCACATTCTTTGTTTTTGACAATATCCGCTAGGTATGTATTTTTTTTTAAATGTACCTATTTGATCATTCGTCTTTAGTCACTTGTTAATGCCTAAAGTTAAAATATATATGTATATATATATATATATATATATATATTTATTTATTTATATATATATATATATATATATATAAATATATATATATATATATATATATAAATATATATATATATATATATATATATATATTTATTTATTTATAATATATATATATATATATAAATATATATATATATTATATATATATATATATATATATATAAATATATATATATATATATATATATATATAAACATATCTATATATATATATATATATATATATACAGTCACACTCCTAGAAAAACATGTTTTCAACATACTTTTTCTTGTTCAATTAATTGAAGGTAGCTTTTCGAGCTAATGTAAGGTATACATATAAAATCCATGACCCAAGGGATCAAAGGAGAAGTTAGGAGAGGAGTGTGGGAACGCCGTGTCATAAACAGGATACGAAAGTCAATACTAAGCTAAACCTTTGCTAGGTAACATTTTGTATGAAGAGTAAACACAATGCAAGCATCCCGTGAAAAACAGTTGAGTGTCTCAACGGAACCAGATGGCTTCTTGTAGTAATGTTGTGTTATCATATTTATGTAAAATGCTGAGATAACTAATGAAACGTTATCAACAAACTTGATATTTTTGTTAGTTCTTTCAAAATTGTCATACAAAATGGTCATCCACCCAAACCATCTATACTCTTGATTTGGAGCTAATAATAAACTGTTTTAAAGTTAACTTACATAGACTTATTCAGAAGAAGTAACCTACAACTATATATCACATTGAAGAGACATGAGACAGAACTCTAATATGTGTTTATAACAGTACCACACCAACACATATATCAACTAATTCCTTATCATAGTTAATTTTTTATAACTATGAACATCTATATTTATTTAAAAAAAAAAAAACATTACTATATATCATTACCATATAACAAAAAAGACTCAATACACTTATCAAATAGACCTTTTTTATGAAAACAGCGAGTATAATTTTTTTTTCACTTATAGCCGTAGAGTTTGATACTATTTTTCGTCCTAGGGGACCCGTACTCTAGATACTGAGAAGATTCTTAATTTGAACCGAGTCCTCTTCGCATTGATAGATATTAAAATTGTGCTACTTCAAAGTGTTATTAAACAATGCAGACTTAGAAAGGTATTTCAATAATGACTTGAATACTTTATGTAAAAAAATTAAAGGATATAAACAACTTAGCCTATTGATGATATTTTGAACGAGTCTTTGAGACCAGCCCTAGCTCGATAGCTTAAAGTAGTGTCCGCCACCTGACCATGCTTGTGAGGTATGGAAGAGGGGGTTTTGTGGAGACTATAGGTCAACCTTTACAGTCATCAGCAGCCATTTCTTGACCCAAACTGGTTGTAACTTGATAGAGAGGGGCTTAGGCGCGGATAATATGTACAGTACATGTAGTCAATCTCTAGGACATCTTCTTGTCCCTTACCTCTGCCATTCATGAGCGAAGTTTATACCTTTAAACAAAATATCAAACATAGCAACATTTTAAGTTCAAAGACATACATAGTATTAAATGCAGTACCTCTCTCTCTCTCTCTCTCTCTCTCTCTCTCTCTCTCTCTCTCTCCTCTTTCTTCTTCTTCTTCTTCTTCTTCTCGAACTGTATACCCCCTCCCCCAAGAAATCTCATTTAATCATTATGGATCCATGATTGATGTACCCATCTTTTTATCTGACTAAATGTCAATACCTTGGAAAAACGTGTGGACGGAATTTCCATAGCATGTCTGTCGTCCCCATTTATCCTATTGTAAAAACAGAGCCAGCTGCTCCAGTCAACTTCTACATTTGTTTTTATTCCTTACTACGTCTTTCTTTTACTGTGACCTTTTTTTTCTTTTAAACAAAAATTAAAATATCATTATAGCCTTTTATTTCATATTACCTGTCATACATGTTAGTCTGAATAACTTTTATTTCTTATTCATTTCATTACCACAACACTCTGGGCAATTGTAATATAATGCTTACTTATTACCGAGAATTATCTTATGTAGTGTTCCTTGGGTCTATACTGTATATCATTGTAAAAGAGGCTTTAATTTGAAATCATGAACAAAGAATAATAGCTTTCCTTCATGTCAAAATTTATAGATTTAGAATTCATATATTATATATATATATATATATATATATACAGTATATATATATATATATATATATATATGATAATAATAATAATAATAATAATAATAATAATAATAATAATAATAATACCAGGATATCATAGCATGGATACAGACGATAAACAAGAAGTGAGATTATTGCACTCTACCTTCAAACAGCTTCACCTTGAAGCAATTTCATTTTACATATATGTGCCGTACTTATAGATAGAAATGTTTTGTCAAGAGATGGTTGAAGTATTGGTCCTCAGAGGAAAAATAATATTTTTCCCTGATATGTTGCTACAGAGAACTCTCGACTCAATGATAATTCACACGACATAACTGTCAGCTAGCATTTCTCCAACCCCGGATTGTCAGATCATATCGAGGAATATTATTGCATTGAAGCATAATCTTTTTCATTCTTTCGAGCATAACAAAACAGGGATGTGGTGGCCTATGTAGTAATGTCCATGCCTAGTGATCACTAGACTGGGGTTCGAGTCCCACTTAAACTTGTTAGTTGCTTTAGTGGCCGCAGTCTAATTATCCTTGTAAGCTTAGGGTGAGGGTTTTAGAGGAGTCTACAGATTTACCTGCTGAGTCATTATCCGCCATTGCCTTGTCTTTCCTGGTCCTAACATGGTTGGAGAGAGGGCTTGGGCGCTAATTATATGCATATTTGGTCAATATCTAGGTCTTCGTCATTTTTACCTAGTCTATGTTATTCATGGCAGGCCTTTAAACCCTTCAATCTTTAAACATATAGTTGAGATCACATACTTTTATATCTCTAAGTATGTTTGTACAAACACACAAAAAACACACACGTACATTCACACACACGCATATATATAATATATATATATATTCTCGAAAAATTACATAAGCTTGTGATGTCTCATGTTGACAGAAGGCCGTGAGGGAAAAAGAAAAACGATATTTGACGAAGCGCTTTTGCGTTATCATTAAACTTCGTAATGGTTTTGTGATTTGAAAAAAGCCAACTACTTAAAAGCTAATTTTATGAAAATGTTGTTTAATGATATATAATCTATACATACTTGGGCTGGTGTTTAGCAGTTCTTCAAAATATCTTTCAATCAAGCATGTTTTAAAGATATTTCTCGTTACAATATTATCTAATAGTATAAGTTTTTATTATATATCCAAATGACAGTGTGGTTGCAATCATGAACATACCGAAAGAGGCTGCTGGTAGTATTACCTGTTCCTGCCTAATATTAATGTTGTTTGAATCTGGTTTCTAAGGCTGTTCAACCATTATCTGCTTTAGGGAGTTTTTGATTAATATATTTTTCAGTTTGTTGTTTTTAGAAGTGATATCTATTTCCTATGGTTTCCATATTCCCGACAGAGAATCGAACTATTTGAACAAAAGGGCAAAGCAAGTAGCTTCTCAACATCAAAATTAGTGTTGAAAACAAATATTCCATTTTTTCCTTTGTATAGATTACTATATATACAATTATTTAAATTTTCATAAGTTCAAATTCATAGCCATAAACAGGATGAACACTAAGAATCCTCAAGGAATGCTTTTTATTTTTTTTTTATTTGGGGAGGGGTAACTCTTTAATTTATTGAGTTGAATATTTTATTGAGATGAAAGGAGTTTTGACCTCGATTTACTTTTAATCAATCCCATCAATGCAAAAAAATAATAATAATATGATATCTATATTCAGAACTCGGAGCAAATTTTGCGCCAGAATCTAATAACAGAAGCAATTGGAACCGAGGGGAACTAAAATATTTCGTTTTCAATAATGACCTTGTAGTGAGACTCTCTCTCTCTCTCTCTCTCTCTCTCTCTCTCTCTCTCTCATCCACAAGGTGAAAGAATTGTGAGTTAACATTATATAAATATTTACTTAGACTCAACAATGCAACAGAAACGATAAATATATAGTTCATCCGTAGTACATTTTTACAACATTGACTAATAAAGTAATAGTTTGTAGAAATTGTCCTACATTGAAAAATATCAGAGATAAAATTGATTTATTTCTGTCTTTGGATATACCGAACTCTCTTATATTCACCGAGGAAATGAACAGGTTATAGTTTCCAACATATATCAGGATTCATCACTTACGATAGCATATAATACACTAATTAAACACGAAATCTATTCTATTTCTGTTTTCAATTTCGTCAGCTTTCCTGTACTTTTGATGTCACCCAGGCTTTGTCCAATGGCCTTCCACCAGTCCGAGTACCAACTATGAAACACCCAAAAATAGCGATTAACAGGAAATCACGTCACATTTTTCCACCAATCTCCAAAATTAGAATTATCTAAAACAAGAAATTCAACTGCCGTGAGCCCGTGATGCAATATCAGGAAGACCATCTATTTGCTCCGTTAAGTGACATATAGCAAATCTATATATTTAGTACTTTGTATAATAATATCATCTATGATGGGCTCTTCCTTTATCAGTTTACTGGAAAATTTAAGTTTAGTTGCATGGAACAGTCAATAATTTCATCATACCTGATATAATGCATTTATGGAATAACGGAATAAAAAAGAAAAAGAATTATATTGTGTTGATTTTAATGGATATTGACTCATAATATATATATAGTATATATATATATATATATCAATTGTGTCACCTAGTAGGCCATGAAGTCAGGGAAAACTCGTTGGTAGGAGACTGATGTTTCACCAAGTAAATCCTGACTGCAGATTAGCAGTTAGGTTCCGACTTCTTTTGAGCCTCTGGCCTTTCATTTGAAGAGGCTAGGGTTCGATCCCATGTATGAGGGAGAAATTTATTTCTATTTGAACACGATCATGTATTGACTACCTTGAGTCACACTTATCTGTATCAATCCAGGTTGATGATCTTCATTCATACAAAACACATGATGTTTTTTTTTATCTATTTATTTATTTTTTTGGAGAGAGAGAGAGAGAGAGAGAGAGAGAGAGAGAGAGAGAGAGAGAATATATTTACTCTAAGAAGAAATAGTTACGCGATCAGGGACAGAAAAAAGTAGCAGACAGTTAGATACCTATACCTATTTGTATGCATGTCCGACGAAGTCCGTTCCAGCGAAGTCCAAACGCACACACACACACTCTTTCTCTCTCTCTCTCTCTCTCTCTCTCTCTCTCTCTCTCTCTCTTGCGGGAATTATTTGGATAGCAAATTCCCACTATATGGGATGTTGGCCACTTATGTTGTCACTTACAGATGTATGGGATAAGGAAAGCCATTGATTTTCTCAGGCTACAAAATTAGATGAAGGACAAGCACGAAATAAGAATCTTAATCCCATTATTATGTAGAGTCTGAGAGTAGAAGTGTGGAAAGGAAATGCCAAGGATCTGTATATATGTATATATATATATATATATATATATATATATATTGTTTGTGTATGTTCGCTACTTTTGACGTCATTTCCATATCCTCATATAGAATTTGAACATGATACATAGTTCCTTTTCTTGCGCTTTGGTTTCCAAATGTTTTGTCAATTATATCTCTTTTTAACATATAAATATAATTCCACCTACTTTTTGTGATATTATATTCGGAAGCCGAGTGCAACCGTTGAAAGCCATTAGGACTCCAATGAACTGAACAGGCAAATTTAGAGAGTAAAGTACGATAAAGGGAGTTAGAGCAAAGTGCAATTTAAGGACAAAGGAACACTGCAACTTCCTCGAAATAATGACTACAGTACACCTTATAAAGTGCATTGTCCCTATTTCCCCAACTACCAAGACTCTTACTAAAGAGTTTTCAATGTATTTGCTAATGAAGTTAACAGAATATGCAAATGACATGGCACGATACCCAATGGGAACTTTGGATCAGGTTTCAGAATTTGTGCTGAAAGATTAGGCGCTGAGGTCTGGGAGGCCTTTCATCATCCCATTGCAAGTGCGATGATATCCCTTTGTTGAAGTATAAAAATATAACTTCCCCTTATCTCTCTCTCTCTCTCTCTCTCTCTCTCTCTCTCTCTCTCTCTGGTCGACCATTATTTCAGAATTGAACAAAAAGGCATCTAATGATAAGATTTTTTACACCAATTCCAGATTATCCGGCCTTAATTAGTTTCTTTCAAATGTTGATTTGGAAACACTTTGGAAATAAGAAAAATACTTAATAATGAAGAGAATCTTCGTTTTTCAAAATAATAGTAAATGCATAATACCATCACATATATTATTGCCTTTGTCATATAAAATCTTATTTCCTCATGATAAAGGAAGAGTATTAACGATGCAATGATTATGTGATTTAGAGTCCAGATTATAGCGGATATCATTCTTGAAATGTGGCGACTACAAGATGACCTTTTCCTATTTCCTCAAACAAAACTGTAAACCATTTTGGCTCTAAAGAAGCTACTAAGAACATCTATTGACTGCAGAGAGAACATGGTTTTGTGGGATCTAAATTTTTAGCTTTGGGGAAAATGGTGTGTTAGACACTGGTAAATTTTTTGCACGGATACCGCGTTGATGATGTTTAGCACCTTTAATTATGTATCATTTCTTTTATTGCTTTATTCTATAAACCTATTATGTCAGGCATGATAAAATTATACCCTTTCCACCCAAGTACATTTTAATTTTACATTAAACTGATAATGGATTCACCATCATAGATGACATATTTATACAAACTAGTAAGTAAATGTATGTGCTATATGTTACTAAACGAAACAAAGTGATTGTATTATGGCACTTGAATTTACTGTTTAAGATTGATTCTAATTTTGGCGTAACTGCAAAAGAGATATTTCGATGTATTAAGTGTCTTTGGGTGTTTCATAAACGGTAATCATGACTTTTGGATGGCCCCTGGATTAGGGCGTGGCTGACAAAAAAGGAACCCTAAGCACTAAAGATTTCTTGTATAATTGGTGTCTGATATGCGATTTTAAGTGACATATCTTCATATATATTTAAAACTAAAATATTTATATAACCTCAATAAATATAAAAGGGTTAGGTGAATCCGAATAAAAAATTAATCGATTATATATTTGATAATTTTTAATGTCAGATAATTTGCACTAACTCTTACCAAATCAGTCAATGTTGTACAGATGCACTACAGATAAATTTTATATTTCTCGGTTCTGTTGTTTTCTGGAATCTGAGTAAATATTTCTTTAATGTTAACTCAAAATTCATTCACCTGATGAGAGAGAGAGAGAGAGAGAGAGAGAGAGAGAGAGAGAGAGAGAGAGATCTAACTTGAAAACAGAGGCATTATTGGAAACGAATTTTTATCTTGCCCCCTCAACTGTTTCTGATATTAAAATCCAGTGGAAAATTTGCTCCGAATCCTGAATATTCATGGGAACTGAATATAAATATAAACAAGTTTTTCCATCGATGAACATGATTAAAAGCAAAAGGCTGTCGAAACTCTATCATTCTCAATAAAGTATTAAATTCTATAAATTAAAGAGGAGCGGTCGATGAAGATGGATTAGGCATGCTCTACGCACTTCCCAGAAGAGATCAGTTCACCAAACCTTCAGGTTACCTCCAAAAGAACCTAGGGGAGCAGAAAGACCGAGGCCTGAATGGCTGAAGACTATGAAGCGCAAAGTAGGAGATGATGTAAGGAGAAGTATAGAATTGAAGGTTTAGGATAGAGACGACTGGCGAAATCTAAACGAGGCCCTTTGCGTCAAGAGGCGTAGGGGATTATGATGATAATATATATATATATATATATATATACATATATACAGTATATTTATATATATAAATATATATATATATATATATATATATAAATATATTATATATATATATATATAGGTGTGTTTGTGTTTTAGTGTGTGTTTATCCATATATATATATGCGTATAATATACAGACACATACATATATATATATATATATATATACACACACACACACACACACACACATATATATATATATATATATATGTGTGTGTGTGTGTGTGCCTGTGTGAGTGTGTGTGTGCCTGTGTCTGTGAGCGCACATGCACACGCATGCTTGTGTCTTTGTGTGTATATGTGAGTGTTTGTGCGTGTATGTGTGTGGGTGTGCGTGTGGAAATCACGAAACTGTCCAATAGGGACATCAACTCAATGAGAATACAGATATAAAGGCAACGTCTGTCAGCTGCTTGATAATTTCAGTAAAGTCAGATATTACGTAAAAGAACTGGCCTCCAAGAAGCTAGCTGCGCAGCCAACCCCGTTCCTGACTGAATGCAATAACCTCTTAAACTACCCGAAAATCATTAGGCAAATTACCATCGGAAACAAATGAGCGTGTATTCAAGTCCAGAATGGCGTCAAGCGAAAGAGCACATTTCAAAGGAGCAGATACTTCAAAGGAAAAGACCCTTCAAACAAACGATGACAGCTAATTAATTTTTTAAAATCACTCTCTATCCTATCAGAGTTTTACTCGTACTTCTGTGATAATCACTAATGCAGGGGTCACAAAAGAAGGGGAAGGTATACATATAAACACAGACATTAACAAATATATATATATATATATATATATATATAGATATATATATATAATGTGTGTGTGTGTATATAAACACACACACATACACACACACACACATATATATATATATATATATATGCATATATATATATATATATATATAATTATATATATATATATATATATAAATATATATACAGTATATATATATATATATAAGTATATATATATATATATATATACATATATATATATATATATATATATACACTATATATATGGGAATGATATGAGCCACAAATTACAGTATTCTCGTATTTATACAAAATCTGACAAGCAAATGAAAATAAAATGGTATGAATATATGTAATAGTTAATATTACATGTTTAAAACACATGACGTAATATGTCATTTTGGATGAAGATTTTAGCCGTGGGACTTGCTGTAGTCATTCAAATCATAAACAGGACGCACAATGCAGCCTCAACAATGTAACATTTTTCTTAAACGTCAACATCCATGCATCAGCGTGTGAAAGTTTGCGACGTCACCAGATGCAGGTGTCTTCCGAGATTGTGACAAAACTGCTCTATAAACTAAGCATACGATATCTGTGATATCGATAATTTAGTCAGTTCATATCTATACTTCACCAGAATTGGTCGTCTGACCAAACCAGCTCCCTCCAGTGATGGAGATGTTTAACTCTGTTGTTTTTAACAAATAAATACTTTTAAAGCTAATAAGATGTACTTCGTTATCCAGCTATACACATCTTAAACAACACATACTCAATGTGTGCTTATAAAAGTAGCACACTAATAAATGGTGGCAGCGGTTAAACTCTAAGAATTAGAGAAAGATTTTCAAGACTTCAAAATAAAAGCTGTAAAACCAGAGAAAGAACTTCAAGACTTCAAAATAAAAGCTGTAAAACCAGAGAAAGATCTTCAAGAACTCAACATTATCTACATGAATCTACAATTTTGACTAAGTAATATAGTCCATCGAAATATTTAACATTAATAAATGTTATGAATACAAACCGATAAACTGGATCTTCAATCAACATCCTAGGAAACCCAAGGACTGGCGTTCAACGTTTGCAAAACATACCCAGGAAGCACTACATTCAACAAGAAACTCGAACGATACATCGCTAACAAAACATCAAGAGAGAGAGAGAGGATATGTCGACATCACACAGACCCATATATAAGCTAAGTACAAATTTTTGAATTCATTCCAGTTTGGGCAGTGAAGTGTAGTTATCACGAGCCGTTAGTCGATTATTACTGGGGTGAGTGAATTGCTAATCTTTTGTTTCCGTTCATTAAAGGAAACTGTGTTCAACTCCGAATTCTCATCTAGAATTTTTCTCTCTTTGTGCTAATTCCTTTTTCTTTCAGAAATTCTCGGGAAATGTTTTGGGATTAGTAACATTGTTTGGGGAATTTTGTTATACATATGCGTTTACGCAGTGGACGTCTGTACTCATATAGATATTTTGATAGAATTGCAAGGGGTCGAAGAGATAGGAAAAGAAATACAGCAGTCATGACTCCCCCTGTGAGCCCTACCTCTGGACCTAGTGGCGTAGGCCAGACTAATCCTCCTCCAATTGTGACGCTTGTAAATGCCAGGTCAGCAATCCTTCCTTTTCAGGGTCGGGTCAACGGGTTCTTGCCACAAAATGTGGAGTCATGGATTTCATCCGTCGATGCCCATTTAAATGCCAAACAAATCGTAGACCCTTTTGTACAATAACAAGAAGCTAGAAGTTTTATAGATTTTTCTAAGGGGGATGCGAGTGCGTATTTAAGAGGTGTTTCATTTCAAGAAGCAGTTACCTGAGATGATTTCAAAGTTAGGTTATGCGCGGTCTATGGGGGTGAGGAAGCCTTGGATGTAGTATTAACATTACGAAATACACTTAATCAAGCCACTGTGAATCGGCTTAATGTTATTGAGAGAGCAGCTCTCATAGCTGATAGGCTTAATGAATATCAGGACATTTTAGGTCATTCCACTTGGGTTACTAGCGATAACATCTCCGTGAAAGATTTTTTACGATTAATGTATTTAACTTGCATGACACTTATGTTGCCTGAAGCTTTAGTGCGGTGTTTTGATAAGAAGTTAACGCCTGCAAGTACGGAATTGGATGTCTATAAACAGATAAAGAAACACATGTCCAAGTGTCCAGATCTCGATCCCGTGTTAACTCAAGTTTTTGCAAAGAATGAAACAAAGCCACAAACAATGAACGTAGTTAGCAGTCAAGTAGCGGGAATGACGTGTTATAATTGCAAACGTCAAGGTCACTTAAGCGTAGACTGCAGAACGAAATTCTGCTTGATTCACAACAGTGCAACACATTCATATAGCCAATGTTACTCGCGTAAGACACAACAGAATCCCAGAAATACACAGTCAATTCCACAGTCAGTTCCATATGGAAATAAAAAGAAAAATCCTCATTTTAACAATAAGAAGAAACAACCAAATGTTAATGCAGTTCAGAGTCCGAAACAAACAAACACTTCTTCGAATATCGCTGAGCCTGGGTCGTCAAACCAGACCTTGCAAGGTCAGACTAATTTTCAAAATGTGCAGAGCAAAGCAAATACCACATAGTTAACTCTAGAGGGGAAGAGAGTGATGTTGGGTCAAGGTCATTCATGTCAACATCAATAGTATTGAATAATCAATTTAATGTTTTATCAGATAATTGTGAGACAATAGATTTTCCTATGAAACACACGGCCGAATTAAGTAAAACAGTACATGCTCCCGTAGATTTGCAACGAATTCATACAATAATAAGCAAAAATGAGTTACGGCCAACCTTATATGCTGTAAATTTAGAACACAAATCCTTTACGTTATTTTTTGACTCTGGTAGTCCACGTAATATCATGGATTTGAAGACACATCATTTGTTGTTTTCGAACTTTCCGACTGAAAAATCCGGAATTAGACTTTCGGGTATAGCAAATAATGAATTGAATGTCATAGGCATAACTCATGTTCAGTTCAGAGTCGGTAAACGCACGTTTGCCGATACATTTGTTTTTGTAAAAAACATTGATATGTATCCAGATGTAATTATAGGATACCCATCTATGGGAAATCAAAACATTATTTTAGCCCCTGCCAAGCACGGCGTGTATATCAAAGGGAAATTCTATAAGTCTTCTAATACCTCAAAATCAGTTTTGGATAAAAAGGAGACGACAAATGTAACCATAACGTACGTTGAAGAACCAATAACTTGTCTCACTAATAAAGAAATAATATACGCGACCCAGCAGAATTCTCGTTCACCCGTAATATCATCTTGCACGCAATCTATCGAACCAAGCGTACCTTCGAATTTAATAGTGCAAATAAAGAAAACATTACCGGGATCTGAAATATTAATCCTTTCCGATACTTTGAAAACTAACGGATTGTCTGTCACACAAGCTATTTATACAGTAGGCTCACATCAACAATGTAATATTGAAGTCTGTAATCATTTAAATAACACTTTAGTAATTCACAAAATTCAACATATCTTGGATGTAGAAGTTTATAAACATCGTATTCTTACCGTTGCTGAAATCAATCACTCTCAATCAGTAGCGGATGAATCCTTTTTGCGATCTATTAAAAATAAAATCAATAAAGACATTCAAGACGAAGAAATTCAGCAGAAAATTTTTTAACTTTTAACTAAATATCATGATGTTTTTTCCACTACGGATGGATACTTAGGAAAAACAGATGTGATTGAGCATCAAATAAGGTTAAAGGACAAGCAGAAAATTATCTATGTACCCTCGTACAGACTCCCTATGAAATTCCAGAATGAAATAAATGATGAAGTAGGTAAAATGCTAGAAGAAGGAGTCATTAGGAAATCAAACAGCCCTTATAATTTTCCTTTAATAGTTGTACCGAAAAAAGATCGAACATGGCGTATCTGCGTCGACTTTCGTCGTCTAAACGAGGAAACGATCCCTGATCGATTCCCAGTGCCATGTACTGACGATATTTTGTCTTTGTTAGGTCAGAATAAATATTTTACCAGTTTGGACTTACTTAAAGGCTTTCACCAGATATCATTAGAAGAAGATAGTATCCCATACACAGCCTTCAGCACAGCCAGGGGACATTATGAATTTTTACGGATGCCTTTTGGTTTACGTTGTGCTCCTATAACATTTACAAGAATTATTAACATAGTGTTTGGAGACTTGTTAGGGGATATATTGCATGCTTATATGGATGATCTTGTAATCTTTTCCAACACCTTAGAAGAACATCTACGTAAGTTAGAACTAGTAAAACAGAGATTAAGACAACATAACTTAAGGGTAAAGATTAGTAAGTGTGAATTTTTCAAGACAGAATTAATATATTTGGGTTTCATGGTGTCAAGCCAAGGTCTTAAAGTAGTCCATGATAAGGTGTCGGCTATACGTAATTTTCCCATACCTACTAATGTCAAGGGAATACAGCAATTTCTGGGTTGTAGTGGATATTACAGGCGTTTTATACGCAACTATTCAATAATAGCCCCTCCTTTAACTGATCTCACGAAGAAGGGCGTAGATTTCATATGGTCTGAGCAACATCAACAGGCGTTTAATACTTTGAAAAATGAACTGTGTAGTTCTCCTATCTTAAAATTTCCTGACTTCGGTAAGGAATTCTTCATTGCAACAGACGCCTCAGACTTAGGAGTAGGAGGGGTATTGCTTCAGCAATATGATAAACAATTTTTCCCGATAGCTTTCTATTCTCGAAAATTGAGAACTTCCGAAAGTAAGTATACAGTAATAGACAAGGAAGGGCTAGCTATTGTTAATTCGCTAGTGCATTTTAAGTTCATAATTTACGGTTATCCCGTTAAGGTTCTTACTGACCATAAACCACTAACAGAGTTCTTTAAAGGCTTCAACCACAGCCCTAAACAAACTCGGTGGCATTTGATCATTCAAGATTTTGGCGCAAGAATCGGGTATTTACCTGGGAAAGCAAATATCATTGCGGATGCGTTATCACGCAACCCCGTGTCATCTTGAACGGAGCCTTTAGCTGAATTAATAGATATATCAACATCCATGCCTATTGTAAAAACAATATCTGAACAAGAAGATTTAGGCTGGAGCGCTGAATTGTTACAGACTGAGCAAAGAAAAGATCAGAAAATAGAAACAATTATAAATGCTTTGAAAGGCAATCATAAGGAAAAGGAATATATAAAGTATAAGCAGCAGAATTATATAATCAAAGATAATATTCTGTGTAGGACTGTGACAAGGAAAACCCGCAATACACCACATGTAACTAACGACCAGGTAGTAGTACCAATCTCACTTATTTCCACTGTCCTGAATTGGTTGTATGCAAATCCATTGCATGGACACCCGGGGTTCTCATTTATGTCACAGAAAGCCAAATCATTGTTTTATTGGCATACGATGCTTACAGATATAAAAAGACACATAGCTAATTGTCGCACATGTCAGGAAAACAAAGGGCATACGAAAACACCTGTCAGCCTAGGAGCTTATCCTGTGCCCAATCAACCCTTTGTAAGAATACATTTAGATTTGTTAACAGGATTTTACGAGTCAGACAGAGGAAATAAGCACCTCTTAGTAATTATAGATGCTTTAACTCGATATACAGAACTAATAGCGCTTAAAACTAAAACTGCGATTGAATGCGCTAGGAAGTTTTACGAGTGTTACATTTGTAAACATGGAATTCCACACATGATAATCTCAGACTCGGGTGGTGAATTTAATAATCACTTTCTTACCTCATTGTGTGAATTCCTCAGCATAAAGAAAATAAATACCATGATATATCACCCAGAGTCGAATGGGCTAGTGGAAAGAGCAAATAAGAAGATATTAAATATATTAAGAGTAACACTAGGGGGATCAGACCCCAACTGGGATATTGCAATACCGGCGGCACTCAGTACTCTGAATCATTCATATCATATATCAATTAAAATGTCACCGCATGAAGCATTGTATGGTACCCCAGTTAGAACGCCTTTCCATGTATTAACGCCTACAACTAATCTATCAAATCCTTTAAAAGAATGTATAAATGCAAGTATAAGTCGGTATGATATCCTTCGAAAGAATTTAGAAGAATCACAAATCATAATGAAAAGGAATCATGATAAAACAGCGAAACCAACTAAAACATATACCGTGGGTGATAACGTATATATTCAAATCAATGTACGAAAAGGGCTCAATTATAAACTAACACCTAAGTTTGAAGGCCCATTTAACATTTTGGAGACATTACCGGCCAATAGGTTTAGAGTTCAAAACGTATCCCAACCCACGGATGAGAGAATAGTACCATTGGCTCACATAAGAAATTAAAAAGAAAAGAGAGGGAAAGAAGTGAGGGAAATTTTTTTTTTTTATTTTATGTGATTAAAAGTTTCTTTTTAATAGAGGAGTAATTACATATATTTTTCTCGTTACAGGTTTCCAAGATGAATTTTTTGTTGTTGGGAGTGATAATGTTCGCTCAGACATTTTTCTCGTGTGGGATGAGCTCTAAAACTAAAAGTATAAATTTTAAATATGGCACTATAGTTGAAAGACAAGAAGACGTTTTTATTACGTCAACCAACGTAGTTGTAGAAGTGAATATGCAAGCAATTTTTCTTCAAGAGAATGATGTCACTAGCTTAAGAACCGCCATTTCAAGGTTTTCTGCCTCATTGGATGAATTGCATAGAAGACATTTTCATTTGACTACAGAGAGTTTGCTTGGATCAACATTAAAAGTTGCAGAGATGCTATCTGATGACTTGAAAAATAAGACTTACGAGACAGGATCTTTGGCTTATGACCTTTTGATGTGGACTGTAGGACACGAATATAAATAAAGACGAAATCCGTTTATTTATGCTGCATTAGACATCTTTGGGTCTGTTGCAAGTTTAGGTTTAGGAATTTCCAATCGTCTTAAAATTAGTAATCAAAATAAGAAAATTGAGTTCTTGACACATGAAGATGAATTGATTATGTCAGAACTAAGGAATCAGTTAGCTTCAATAAATAAAATTATAGATTTAGTAAATGAACATTCAAATAATATCATTCAGATTATGGAAGTACAGGATTTGTTGGCAACATTAACGTATTATGATTAAAAGATAGATCACATACATAACAGAATTGCACATTTCATTGAGAAATCCAAGGATTATGTAGAAGCTATCACGTTAGCAACTAAAGGTGTACTGTCGCCCCATTTGTTGCCTATAAATTACTTAAAGTTAATTCTGGAGAACGGAAGGGATAAACTAGGCTATGTTCCTTTGTTAGACGAACATAGGTTAGAATTTTATTACAGCCTAATTACAGTAAACATTGATAATAACAAGATTATGATTACAATTCCCTTTGATTCTTCTGATGCCTGGCAATCTTACAGGATATCACCATTTCCGACTTTCATGACGAATCACTCAAATCCAGTAATATCCAGTTTGACAGGACACGTATTGATTTTCCCAGACAAGGAAACATATACGGTCATTAAAGACTTAAATCAAATAACTCACTGTTCAGACGCAATGGATAGAAAAAAATGTACAGCTGACTCATTTGAATTCCATAAAAACTTAATGGATTCATGCGAGTTAGGTATATTGCTAGACGGTGCTCTCTCCCATACAAGTGAAAATTGTCTGGATAAGCTTTATCCCTTTGACAATAATGAGTTCAATTGCAGACTGAACAATGGCTCGTGGATACGATACGACAAGGACGGCTTCAATGTATCATGCCCTGACGGATCCACGTCCTTAACCCACATCTTCATCGCAGCAGATGGTTGTATCGGGACTTCCCCTAATTCCATGGTGACTGGTCTACGGACACTCATCAGAGAACGAGCCTACTTCGCGAACTTCACGTGGACCTCTACAATGCCAGCACTCCCTCTCCCGTATAACAGACAGGTTGCAAAGCGGTTGATGAAGCTTACCGAAAGGGACCACCTGTCACCGACTTATAAGGAAATCCTTCAACCCATACTTCTAGCAGGTCTGGTTCTCACGGTGGTGATATTTATCGCCGTGAACATCCTTGTTTGGCGTAGGTTACGGCACAGCAGGCAGCTACAACGGAATGTTTCGCCTTGTCCAGACAAAACTCCTTATTTAATTCAGTTTAAACCCGTTTGAAGTGGCCACCTCATTCGCTAAAGGAGTAAATTGTTGGAAATAGAGTTTGTAAGAAAAGCTGTTAGTACGCTAGTAATATGTAATTGAAGAAATTATCTACATTGCATTGTTAAAAATACATTTAAAACAACATTTAAAAAAAAATATAAATCATTTTTTCTCTCGGCATCTAATAAAATATATAAGCTGGAATGTTAAAAAGAAAAGAGAAAAAAAAATATATATATATATATATATAACAGAATCTATGGGCATCTAATAAAATATATCAGCCCTATATATATATATATATATATATATATGTACGAAACCGTGGTATGTGTACGTACCAGGAATTCGTGTTTGTGCACTAAAAAAATTGAATTTTTACCAAGGTAACAAATATTTTTATTAGTTACCGTATTATGTTAATCTATGTTTCTGACAAAGGTAACAATTATTCTTTAACAAGTTACCGAATCATATGTAAGTCAGTAGTTTTTTTTTTGGTACCATATAATCATTTGCTAGCAATGTACCATATATATGATCTTTATTTTATCATGCATTTTTTTTTCTTTGCTTTGGTAATATCTTTTCATATGCATTATTGTTATTATTTTCTAATGTGCCTATTTGGACATTCGTCCTCGTTTGATTATGGCTAAAGTTAAACAAAGAATAATGCATATGTCCAGTCACACCTAGTAAACATGTTTTGGCTTGTTGTTAAATTTTTTGAAAAAATTGAGATAGCTGGCCGAGCTTATGTAATAGTTAATATTACATGTTTAAAACACATGACGTAATATGTCACTTTGGATGAAGATACTAGCCGTGGGACTTGCTGTAGTCATTCAAATCATAAACAGGACGCACAATGCAGCCTCAACAATGTAACATTTTTCTTAAACGTCAACACCCATGCATCAGAGTGTGAAAGTTTGTGACGTCACCGGATGCAGGTGTCTTCCGAGATTGTGACAAAACTGCTATATAAACTAAGCATACGATATCTGTGATATCGATAATTTAGTCAGTTCATATCTATACTTCACCAGAATTGGTCGTCTGACCAAACCAGCTCCCTCCAGTGATGGAGATGTTTAACTCTGTTGTTTTTAACAAATAAATACTTTTAAAGCTAATAAGATGTACTTCGTTATCCAGCTATACACATCTTAAACAACACATACTCAATGTGTGCTTATAAAAGTAGCACACTAATATATATACAAATATGTGATTTAGATTTCTTAAACTTATTTGAGATAATGCACTAGACATTCTACCCATTAAATAATTCATATATTGGAAATATCAAGTACAACCCTTTTATAGGACTTCCATTCTCTTACTACCATACTATAATGGTATAAGGAAGATAAGAAGAAGACTATAAAATAACATTGTAAGTTATATGAGAGAGAGAGAGAGAGAGAGAGAGAGAGAGAGAGAGAGAGAGAGAGAGAGCAATTTATTTTTGAAACCATACGGCATATCTAGAAATGAAAAGTGTTTACTTTTCATCATAACTATAAAGAGCTAAGAGTTTATCATCATACCAAATCTGTATGATAAAAAAAAAATATATCCTGACATGAAAATAACTATTTGAAGCTCTATGAAATACTTGAGGTTATTAAGGCGAGATAGGCATGATGTGAGACTCGACCGTGGAGAGAGATAGAAGAAAAATATTAAGTTGAGTTTGAGAGCAAAAGGAATGAATGGGTCCTTCGCTTATCCACACCTAATGCTGCGAGGAAAAACAAATTTATGAATAGGCTTTTTAACTATGTTACGTGGTGCGTGAAAAAGTTGTGCTGTTAACCCTAATGACCTCCTCTAAGAATAGGCTTTTTTTTTCTTTTTAAGTGGGTGAGAGAAAAGGGAGTGGGTGTAGAGAAAGTAACCCTTTCTCAGTAAGCTCGTTTGCAAAGATCTTGAATTCGTGCCTCAACAGTTTTTATTCTGATGTAAAAAACTACATGCTCTTTTTACTTTTTTGACATGAAATATATATTTTCTTTTATTTCTAAGCTTACCTCTAAGATTGGAGTTAAAATTAATGCAAAATATAGATAACGTTCGTTGACAAATTAAAACTAGCTGTATGATGCAAAACTACTCATTAAATTGAAGGTTTCATGATACATATCACATCCCCTTATCCACCATAAGCAGTTGCAGTTTTTCTTACCTAAGACAGAGAGGAAAACTTCAGAACTTCCATTACTTCTCCTGCACCTTTTCCTATTCACCTAAAGTAATTTTTTCCAATAAGAGTATTGATATATTCATAAATTACCATGGATATTATTCGACCATTCTGCTTTTTCCTGACTCAAAACCTAAACTCAACTACTTGAAATAGCAATGATGTGATAAGCTTTTAATATATTGTGATATTGGTGTTGAAATTTTATAATACATGAGGTAAAAGCGGTTAATATTATATCCAATTCGTTCTCATAATTATTGAATATCCATTGTTTATTTCCAGCATGAATTAAACAATTGCCTAAACCTAACATAAATTATTTATCATAATATTTGGAAAAAATAACCATGTCAAAATAATATATATATATATATATATATATATATATATATAAACTTTAGGGGTGACATGTCACCCCCATCCCCCACCCTCCCTGAATTACGCCACTGTATGAAAGAATAGATGATATATCAAGACAAATATCTAGTTTAGATAATTGCAAATTCAATTTGTCTAAAAAGCTCAAATTTCTAAAATAATAATTCCTACATGCTTAATAAAACTAATTTACTTCGATAAAACATTCTGTAAAACTGAATAATTTCAATCATAATTTTTGCAAAAATAAGTTCCTTCATACACACAAATGGTACATTTCAAACTAATATTCCAAAACAAATGAACATTAGTACGTAAGATTCATAT
>NC_090747.1:23000885-23003385 GCF_036898095.1 Palaemon carinicauda
GACTTGTGGAATACTCAATTCCTATTTCAGATAGCAAACACTGAAATGTTATTTGTTACGACGGTGACACCGTGTAAATTTCGTCTAGTATAAACACCTCATCTTTAAAACCATATTATTGTTGAAACTAGAAATTGATATAAAAGATTCTTTTGAGAAATCAACGATATTCTAGGTGATAATGTAATCATGATTTTTGCATCCCTCTTGAGTTTTATCTAAATAAGCGCAAATCTAGATAATGTCAGATTCATTTTTTTCTTTTCACTTTGTAGTGAAAAGTTTTCAGGATATCGGATAATTATTTTCTTAGATTATTGAAACAATATAACGTATTGCTTTTATAGTAAGGCTTTTTTAAACAAAAATGAATAAATACTAGCCTAATTATCTAACTTGTTATCAGTGAATAGTCCCAAGGATCATAACTAATAGTGTAGGGAATTCCTTGATAATGAGAAGTTCTGGTCAAGCGATCCTCACTCAGTTTTTTTTTAAATTATAACTGTAATTACAGAATACAAAATGTTTTGTGTCATACTTCTAATATATATATATATATATATATATATATATATATATATATATATATATATATATATATATATATATATATATATATATATATAGATAATACTCTGACATTAATTTTTTTCAACCACACTCAACAAATTAATACTTTTTAGATTACAACACTCATGCACATCTCCCTTACAATTGTACATCATAAAAATAAACGCAAACACCCAGTCCACTGATAACACTGACAATATGAACCAGATATTAAACAATCTCACCAACCATTCAAAAACAGTCATATCCCCTTCCTTTATCATATCAGCCTTCACACCATCCATGCAAGGGGATTTTACTACTCTTATCTCATCTAGTGCTTTCCTCACTTCCCCTCTTGTAATCTCTCTCTCTTATTCTCATCTCCCATCATTGGCACCTCCAAATCCGCAACAGCAATTGTATCTGAGGGTAAACATTCAAAAACCTTTTGAGTCATTCAGCCAAACTTTTCCATGCCTCCCCTCCTTTCAATAACCTTCTATTTTCATCATTCCCTGCTTCTTCAATTTTCACATCTTTCCAAAAACTCCTCAATGCTTTATTTAAACATCTTGAGAAAATCATTTCGTAATGATACATAAGATTATAGCAATGATAAAAAAAGAAAAACAAATCATAAGCAGATTGTTAGCGAAAGCTCATTGAGTTGAATTCAAAGGTATAAAACCTCATCAAAATGAATCTCAACGATATCCTCAGAACCTTTCGATGATTGTTGACAATTCTGAAACAAAGGGTCACAAATTCTTGGGTTCATTCAGGAAAGCATTTACATATGAAGAGGAAAGGGAGATTTAATGCAAACGTGGATTAAATCAGGAAATATTTCCTCCCTGAATATTTACTTCACATTACATAGATTCGGTCCTAGAACTAAATTTCATATTCTCTCTTTAATCAATATTATTTTAAGCAACTTCATTCGATGCGTAGATTATAAAAAAACTGCTCTAACCTATTCCAATTCGTATAATTGAAAAAATAGAGTTGGTAACAAAAAACAATAATTTTGATGATAAAACCAATCAATTTAAGAGTAATAACTGTTGAAATAAGATGATTATGCAGTATCTATGTCCTTTGAATGCTGGTGAGTGATAGTGTAAAAAATGAATTTTATGGTGAATACTGACCATGATAAACCTATATTTAAGGATATCTTGAAACTATATATATATATATATATATATATATATATATATATATATATATATATATATATATATATATATATATATATATATACATATATATATATATATATATATATATATATATATATATATATATATATATATATATATATATATAATAATAATAATAATAATAATAATAATAATAATAATAATAATAATAATAATAATAATAATAATAATAATAATAATAATAATAATAATAATAACTAACACTCGTGATTTCAATCAATGTAAATATCAACCAAAATGGCAATAATACCGAATTTTATCTTGGGATTATATATCCACTGGTATTCATTTTATGGCAATAGCTTCTGGTCGGGTAGAGATTCGAACCCCTGCCTATTCAGCCGAAAACCTTGTCTACGAGGACTCTAATAACTGAGCCATCAAGAGAGATATAAGTTTATGACAAGTCATCGTACATATTCTTGTCGAATTCGGGAATCTGTTCATATATTCACCATAAAATACCCACGTGCTGCTAACTCACAATTCAGCTATCATGGTGGAGATTGGTTTATTTCAAGCGAAGTGAATATAATGAAGAAGAATAATCGAATAGATCACATTATATTTTGATAACTCTGAATTAACCATCCTGTGTGTCATATTACCTTGATGATATTAGGTAGTACTATGAACTGAACTATTATGAAATACATGATTAACTATGTCCTAGAACACCTCCAATAAATTATAAGTTGTGTGAATATGTAATTATAAAT